>NW_026099575.1:34888529-34899233 GCF_025091365.1 Daktulosphaira vitifoliae
TGGAAATGGCTACCAAATGCTATTATTGTGTGAAAATTATCGATTTTATTTTTTACATTTTTAACTTTATAATGCTATAACTTATTGAAAAGTGTATTGATCAATATAATTTTTTTATGGGAAATACTATTTTTTAATAATCCCTTTTTCATTCGACATACTTTATCTTAATCAGGATATTAATAAGGAACTAGCAGTTTATGAAGCTTTTGGAATAATCCACCAATTTTTTAAAATTAAACACTATCTAAAGATTTGCATCGAAGCGTTTTTTTTTGATAGTGATTTTAATCACTGTCAGATATCATTATACTTGATCCAACTATGCCACGTCACCACTGTGCCGCGACCTTCCTGTGCTGGGTTTTTTTTTGTGTGTAATTCAGCGCAATAACGAATTATATATTTGTATAATTTATGAAGATATTTATTCTTGAAAATTTCAATTCGTCTATATTTTTATTTGATAATCATTGTATTGTAATGCAATGATTATTATTTAATTTAATTTGAACAAAACCAACAAATGAAATTATCTGCGTTTTTAGAGAAATTTTTTAAGAGTTTTAAATTTAGAATAGGGTAACATCGCCACTGAACGAACACCACTAAGTTTTTAACTAAACATTTTCTAATCATATTGTAACAAGTAGTTGATAGCAGTTTCTATAACAAAAATAATATCAAAATTAAGTCCTACTGCAATATCATTTGATACAATAACATTTAAATGTTCAACGTTTAATAATTAATTTAAATGTTTGTGTTAGTTATAAATATTTTAATATTATTTTTATAAAGAATTTTCCAGAAAACAAATATATATTAACTTTATGAGTATGGCATTAATATATAAAATAATAAAGAACTCTAAAAGATGAAAAATTCTTTACTGATCATTCATTACTGAAATCGCTGTAGAACTTTACGATTTTAGAATATTTAAAAACATTTCTGATTTGAAATTGGTAAGTAACGAAATGCTATTTTTAGGAATGCCAATTAAGCATATGGCATTATTAAAATAATAATAATTATCTAATAGCACACTACATCATTATCGAACATAGATTGTGTTATTATGAATATTAATAGCGTGATTTTACAAGTTTTTCCCATTTAGATAACTATAATTATTCAATGTCGGCATAATAAATGTAACAAAATTGGCGAAAAATATATTAATAGTAAAAATCGATACCAATTTGGAAACATCACGTCTCTCACTTTTTTTTACGTTTTAGGAGCAAGCAAGACATTTTAAGAACTATTTATAAAAAGTTTAATAGTTGAATTATTGTTCATCATTATATTTCAAAACTTTCTACACATAATTATGTATAATGAAACCAATCTCGTTTCCTAAAAAAGTGAGATAATTATTATAGCCCATTTTGAAGTTTAATGTAATATATTTTACAAGCTCAAATAATTTCAGAGTATTTTTTAAAAAACAAAGGAAATCCAAGAATCAATAATAAAATAAAATAATAAAAAACAATGTAAGAATAGTACTTATAAGTTAAATATGAGATAATAAAATTTTCAGATGATTAGATATGTATATAAAAATTGTTTTAATAATTATTCAACAACAACAATCATCGATTAATTAACCGATGACAATGGCGTTGAAGGTGAAAGATAGCGACCAAATAAAAGGAAAAACACGAGCTAAAATATGTCTGGCTGAAAAACATAAAAGAATGTTCTCGGAATGGTACACATGGTCGTTTTGGTATAGAAACGCCCCGTGAAGCTGCAGACTGGTGTTCGACTTCGAATTTGAGTTATCCGCATTGACAGTACAACACAAAAACCCTCCGCGTGAAACACCCCGCCGTGAGGTCGTTCGGTTTTTTAGAATCAAATCGGTGGGCGCGAACAATTTTCATCTCAATCATGCGCTGCATCACTTACCTGGCAGTACCAATTTAAGTGTGTGCGATTGACTTGTTTGAAAATAAATTATTGTGCTCTCATTTTTTTCCGACGTTGGAAATTTCAAGTTGGCCTAATGATCTCGTTACACGGTCAAAATACGGTCAATACATAATGATATAGTCCGAAACGTCGTAGGGAAATATTTCTGCCCAAATAAAAGGCCCAGTGCCAATGTAAACACTTAAGTCAACAGTAGCGCTATGTCACAAACATCATTGCAAGTCGCAAACATTTTATGTTCGTTTTACTTGAAATCAAATGAAAAAAAAAAAATGGAAAGTTTTAGATTTTATGACACCGATCAACATTCGAAACTATATAATTGCATTCTAATGATCTCGTTAACACTAAAAACGATTCGCCGTAATCGATTAAATTACACGCGATTCCATTATTTCTTAATAATCGACAACTCGACAATAACATCAAACGATTATGATGACAATAAATCATTGTCAAATGATTATCAGCACTCGATAATTTTCTAGGAATTACATTGATAATTCATTCGCTTTTCATTCATTTTCGCCATAATTAGTAAACAATACATGAGTTACTATTGACTTGCACTATTTTTATTTTATTTCATAATTACAGTTAATGATTAATGTATATTCTTTTGATAATCTAATGTAAATTATTTATTTATTAATAATTTTAACTCGTGCTTAGATAAATGTGAAATTATGATAAATATTCGTATATTCATTACTTAACACGGTCCACCGTTTTGGTTAAATTGACTGAAATTACAATTTGCTGATATTTTTATTAGAAAATTTTAAATTAATAAACTTTATACTACATGCGAATAAATTAAGCAAACGTTATCTAGCAAATTCACTTTCCCCCGTGAATATTAAACATTGCATTAATATTTATGATTTTTTATCGATGGCCAGTGAAATGATTTTCATGACGAGTGATATCAATTTATAAGCAGTATGAATATTTCAGTAAAATAAATTAGCATTCGATCAATGATTGTGTCTTGTAATGATATAATAGAAAACAAATTAGTTTTGGGAATACAACTGCATAGACTATATATATGTTGAAGACACCTGCAACTTAAAGAATGCTTTTGAGATAATGTCCAAACAGGAAGACTATTTTGTAAATTTAAGACTGCTCTATTGAACAATCACTGTTAGTACTCTTTTGGAAAAATGCGAACGTTTTGATTTTTTTTTTCGACTGCCTTTTTGTGTTTTTAATGTATCGTAACGAAAAATAAAAAATTAACACCTCGAAAAATGAATGTGGTAAACACATTGGTGGCAAACCATATTTTCAAGCAGTAATAATAATAATAACAACACGAAAACCTTTTTTATTGCTTCGATATATTTTTTTCTTCACCTCAGAATTTCGTTATATTATACACATGAATCACGTATATCCGTCTGTCACGTTATTATTATAATTGGTGCCGGTGCATTTACCCAAACGAACGGCTGAACAAGTAAGTGCATGTATAGATATATACACGAAGATGACCGAAGTATAACCCATAATTTAAGACAACGTTGCTAACCCTTTTTTTGAATTAGCTACCAGCTAACTTGGGCTGTCGATGATTTCGTTCAATAACAGGCCTCCGTAATTTTTTCTTGTGCATCACAAGCCCATAGAAGATAACCAGTCGACCGACTCAGCCCGTGAGCGTCACCACACCGTTAATTTCGTAATCACGTTCGGCTTATGATGACGACGACGCGCGAACGCATATAAAAAACCCAAAATTATAGTTTTCAAANGCCCATAGAAGATAACCAGTCGACCGACTCAGCCCGTGAGCGTCACCACACCCGTTAATTTCGTAATCACGTTCGGCTTATGATGACGACGACGCGCGAACGCATATAAAAAACCCAAAATTATAGTTTTCAAAATATCGAGAGGGGTACACACGCAAACCACTCAGGCCATATAGATATATGTACAAAGTGCATATCGACAGATTCATAGTGTGAAATGTAAAACGTCGGAGGGAAATAAAAATGACGAGAGAAATGTTAAAATTAACTCCGATTTATATTTTTGGCCATCAGCAGCAATAAAGCCATTCATTTTTTAACTCAACACTTATGCTATCTAATTAATGACTGTAAACATAATTTTCTGACAAGTATGCACAATCATTTTGTTCTTGTGAATTTTAATTAAAAACATATTTTTTAATATCAATGAAAATATATTTTAGAACTCTTGTTTTTATAAGAAAATATAAAACAAAATCCGATCCAAACTTTAAAGTTGTTTACTTAAAATGTGATTAGAAAAATTAAAAAACTAGTTCAACACATTTTATGATTGAATGAACATCATTACTAATGATCGTTACTGAATGATTCATTAATTATTTTAGTAAACCATAAATAAAAATGTTTAATATGCGTGAGGTCATAATTTAAACGGTGAATTTTTTATAATTAGGTCTACAGCGTTGAATTAATATAATTCAACATTATAATTATGAGTTCTAAATCAGTAAGACTTCGTGGTTATTTATACGTACGAGATTTAACAATGAGCTAGTCTTTATCGTCCAAGTTGTTTTTTCAAATCCATTACACTAAAAAAACATTTTTTTTTGCAAATAGTTTATATATCAACTATAAAAACAACATTGAAGTACTCGTACGGTTTTGTTATTCCCAATAGATTTCTTATTTAATTTTGCTTACAATAGCTAAAAATATTCAAACAATACGCTACTTTATACAAATCTTTGGCTTCTCGTCTTAAATACTATTCTATTGTATTTATTTATACTCGTTTATTTCATACAATTATGTTAATTGACGCGAATGCATCCGACGATATTGTTACGGTTACAATCAAAATTACATAACAACAATTTATTAAATTTTAAATCGAGTTGAGTTTAAAAACGCTAAATAATAATTCTTTAATCATCAATTTACATTTCGCTCCTTCCTTTCAACAATTTCAAAAAACTTGATTTTTCAGGCGAGCTATTTAAATCTTAAAAATGCATTGGAGTATGTTGAAAATAAATAATTCAATCAACTATCGATTGGTTGAATATTTAGTTTTGAATATAACGGTTTTGTTAGAAAATATTACTTTTTTTACGACATTCTGAAAAGAGCTGTTGAAAAGAGTGAGCGATTTATATTTTTTTGAGAAATCACTAATTACTTTTAACTGAATTATTTACTAATAAATTACTACAATTATTATTTCGGGTGTCATCTATTTGAATATTTATGTATGCGTTAATAGTACTCAAATCTGTGTGATTAAAACAATGAATTATTTATAGGTTATTTAGTTTGAGGTATAACTATAGACGAAATTTAAAATTAATAGCTTTCTTGCCCCATAATATGGGTTATATTATGCTCCCACATTTTTCTAAACAATGGATAGTATTAATCAAGTTTGAGCGATTAAATTAAACATGAGGGAGCTAACCAGGTTTGAATTGAGGGGGCGAATGCCACTAGGCCCATAACAAACATTACTAGCTACATGCAGATTTTCTGGTTTTTTTTTTTTTGCTAGTTACTTTTTTATGGTAGCGATATTTTCCATAGTTCTGACCCATATTAAGTTATCGCACAGGGAACCATTTAAGTCCTAATCCAGCCTTGGAGCTAATGTACTGTGTGCCCCAAATACGTCAACGGGTATAGCGCATAGCTAAATGGTAGCATTTAGTACTATAATTGCACAGTGAATTTTTTAATTAATTATTTACTAAATCAACACACAGTACGCGCGTTCATTTAAAAGACGTATCGTTACACCAGTATGAGGTGTCGGATTGTTTTGGACGTGTGTGGTTGAATTGAATAGTTAAAGGCCGATAAAAAACCGAAGACACGGTCTACTTATATTGTATGACCTAATTATTAATCGGCATTGGACATCTTGTCGTCGGTCGCAAGAGCAATATTTTTTTGCTCCATCTTAAGATTTTTGGTCTCATGGCGCGCGAACCTGTGTGTGTGTGCCGACTACTACGCCCAGCGGGTCTTGTGTGTGTGTATATGTGCGTGCACTGTGGAACTAGCGCAACAATAATGGAAAAGGTAAAGAAAAGAATGGTACATGAAACGTGCTGGGTAATAATGGACCGAGAAAATAACATACAGAGACGACCGGGGCGGATGAAAAGACCGAGGCGGTATCGTTTCAAAGACTAGGCCCCGGAACAGCGAGCAGCCGCCGCCATACAGCAGGCATTCCGTGAAGGAGCCCAAGGATGAGCGAGTGTCATGCCATACTAGGCGATCGCCGTAGCCAGTCCACCTCAGTTGCTCGTCAGCATTCGAACGCGCTAGTTGTGTTGGCCGCGTTCGCACGCGCACGGCCGTTCTCAGTGTTCAACAACACCATTTGAGTGGTACATACGTTTTATTAAGTACGCACGTTCGCGCCATATGATATTTTCTTCTAATTTCATTAAACTTGTTTTTTTAACCATGATCGTGTTTTGAGTGAATTTTTTTTGTTAATTTTATTCGTGTTCATATTGTTCGGTACACATTCATGGGCATCGCAAAAAAAATGGAATGGCTCAAGTGGATACGAAAATATTCCACTGGTAAATAGTTATTATTATATTTTTATCTCTACACTGCTATTATAATTATTTTATCTTCACCGGTACAAGTCGCCAGACTTTCACGTCACGCGGTGCGGCGGAAGTCTTTATACACTTGTTTTACGACTCTCGTTAACGGTTGTTTCGTTGGGCGATTATCTCGCCGACATAGCGGAATGTTGCGTTTCACGTCCGCCGGCGTACCACCTACTCGACAGTAATACGATTGCCGACCGATGTCGGCAAGAAAAAAACATGTACAACCTGGTGGTAATAATTTTTTTAAGTACGACAAAACTGCCGTTTGCATTGTTTATGCGGCTGAACTCTGTACGTGTCATGGCGAACGCGGGAAAAGTATCTTGAGGTCGATGAACAACCGCGTTGGGTTTCTAGAAGGAAAAAACGCGACGTAGGCGTCTGCTGGTGTCTTTCACGTGTTGATTTCCTTTACGGGCTTAGGTATGGCTCAGTCGGATTCCCGTAGGAATGAGAAGAAAAAAAACGCCAGCGTTTCCATTTTGACGACTCCGTAGATTAAAATATTTATTGTACCGTTCCTTTTATGTACAAATCAAACGGTTATCGATTCCCTTGTTCGTATTATGCGGACTGGCCGATACACTCGGACATGCGGTTTTTTTTCTTACCGTCAAAAGAATTCGAGGGTCCCGCGCGTTTCCTTGGAAATAGGTTTTTTTCTTCTCTCAGACAACAATAATAATGTTTTTCATCATCGCTGCAGTATCCAGCTGGTTCTATTGTAACGCATCGGGTCTCCCGTGAATCGGCAGATAGGAAAACACGGAATGTTTGTGGGTGGTGGTGTATCGGGTCCCCTTGTGTGTTAGGCGTTGTACCCACGCCTTTTTGTTTACATGTTTTGAGTCTTTTTTTTTTTTTTGCTTTCTCGCTCTCTTTCTTTCACTCCCTCCGGAAGTCTACGGTTTTCATTTAGTGATTTCTTTTACCAATCTTTATTGTTCCAACGTTATATTAGCCCTAAGTAAGCATTTCTACGGCAATATATTTCAGCTATACAACCGACTATAGTTGTTGTTCCATTATAATACCAGTTAGGAAAGTAAGTATTATTTAACCGAGCAAGTAGGGAGCATGTCTTGAGTACACCCCCTTACCTTGTCGGTCAACGGACCACAATTTCTTGGAACTGAGATCGCGTGCTCCGTTTTTATCTGCCGACATTCCGAGAACGGACCCAATAAACCGCATTACAACGGTCATCATCGTTCCACGGCCGTTTTGTGTAAACGATATATGTTATTATAAAGCCGCTCATCGACAGTTGGGCCCTTTTTTCAGACTGCTGCATTCCAGTACCACTTCACCCCTTCCCACTCCGCGCCGACTTCGGTGTAGGACGTTTGTAGCCAAGATCACTTTTTCTCACTGTTTGATATTGTTGTTTTCATGAATTGCGATCAAAACCGTTGTTGTTACGAGTTCAAGGTTGTCGTCGAATCGGTGCCAATTTGTTTTTTTACATTTATCATTAGTAACACGTGTTATGCGTCTGTCGGAACAACGGACATAAAATTAATTGCGGTCACTAGGCGAAAAGCGCTGTTACTGACATTTTCCTGGATGTTCCCAACCGGCGGTGCCTTTCGCACAAACATGACGAACAAGTTCCCGACCGAAATTCGTAACGACTTGGCTTGTTACAACAACTTTTCCTGTGTTCGTCGGCATCGTTATGACGCGCAAGCCGCCGCCGACGGACTGATATGATAAGCCTAATAAGCGATTTTTATGATTCTTTGAACAGAAAAATATGTTTGTGTGTTCGCGCGCGCGGCCACGAGTGTTATATATGATACCATGTATATATATGTATGTATAAATTTATATAGGTATATAGTATAAAAAATAATGACGTGTCATGTATTATGCCCGCGCTCCACGAATACGGGGAAAAAAATACGAGAAAAAGAAATAATATTACCGACCAGCCGGCCGGCGACTAATGTTATGTCGGCGGCTCCGCCTTGTCGGTACTCTTTGTAGCCTAGAGTCAAGGCCAAGATTATATATCTCAACCAAAGATCTCTTCTGAAACGTTGTTGCCGCTTGTTATTTCTCTCTCTGTTTCACTCTCAGTCCGTTGCCCGCAGATATAATTGTAAACGCGGCCCAGCAGAACAATACTCGCGACGAAAACGTGTTATTAGCATAATAATACAAAAATCCGGTCCCAAATAACAACAATAATCCCGTCGATCCGAATCGAAAACTGCCGAGTTTGGGGTTCTGTTTAGTCTGAGGTTTGCGAGTTCCTCGATCGAATTTTTTCGTTCACCTTAGATTATCGTGTGTATATTGGCAATTCGGGGCTTGGACGTCTTGCTTTGGCCGTCGCGGCAATAGCGAAATGAAAACTCGAATAAAAAAAACTAATATTGCAGTTCTCTATTTGGACGTTTTGTTTTCAAGTCGAGGAATGCTATGCGTGTGCGTGTTCAGATGTTAGTCGAATCGGACGCGTTTGCTAGAGGAGAGTGGTGCGGTGGCGGTGGTCGGAGGGAGTGAAAAGATGGATGGATGTGCTTGGCGGTACGTATCAAACGTTGGCCGCTCTCGCCTCCTCCGATCTACGTCGCCGACAACCGAAACCGGTTTCGTTTCCTCGACCGTGTGTTGTTGTTATTGCCGGTGCAGCACTCACGACCCGCCTCGTGTATCGTCTTTCTCTCCATTACTCTCGGCCGACACCGCATACGTCCGTCCCGCTCACTCTCGATGAAAACTGCACCATAATAATATATTATTATTACACATACACATACGATCGTTGGTATATTGTGTACATGTTATTATGTACATGTGTGTGTGTGTGTGTCTATAGAAGTACCGCTTCGCTAGGTTATTATACGGTGAAGCGACGAGATCTTACTTGTAATATTATTATAAAAACCACTTGGGAGATTTTCGTGGTCCGAAAATATTATTATAATACTTACGCGCTTACATGTCGGTGGTACACGGCCAGTAAATCTGAAAAAATATAACGTACCGTAAATAATAACGATGGCGACCGACCTACGCGCGCAGAGATTCGTTTCCCTACGGATGCTGCGTGTCAAAAAAAAAAAAAAAAGGATAGAAATGGTATCGAGAAAAACCGTTGTAGGAGTACCTTTAGCGTGCGTGTAGAGGTCCCACTCGCATGCCTAATCGCGTTACGTTCATTAAAGTGCTATTGTTCGGTGCCGGGTCGCTATAGCCGTCCAGTATTACGGTAATAATAATATTAGTAGGTTTTTTTTGTGTGTGTTGCTCCCGCGCGCGTAACACAACAAACTGGTTCTTTTGTTTTTTTTTCTACGGTTGTTTTACACTCTATACCTGCCATTATAACCGCAACCCCCTCAGTACGAAGAAAACATAACTATGTTTACAGGCGACGTCCACCTAATGTGTTTTAGCTACTGCTCAACACTAGATTTCAATAATGTATATACTTTTTTTTTTTTTTTGATTAAAAAATAGTGAATTCTACACGTTAATTTCTACATTATGTTAATGTATTTAAGTGGATTTTAATTGACATTTTTTTTTTTTTGTTCGCAGGCATTCTGGATTCGAAAACTGGTAGCATGGAAACGCTAATCGACTCGGTCAGTTCGAAAACCATCAATAATTACGGTTACTCGTCTTCTGTGGTCGCCGACGATGAATTTATTAGTCGCCACGACGAGATTTCTACATCAACACCAGCAGCCACCCCAAAGCAACGGCCTATGTTGCCGCCACCCATTTCACCAGAGTCACCTACTCCACCACCTTCACTGCCAAACAACGTAAGACACCCTAGAAAATGATTAAATTTTAATACACTCTAACGTATGATGATTGTGTTTATGAAACTCTGTTTCTCTCCGACAGGACTTTGACTGTTACGTTTCACTCGACGGAATACCCATCAAACAGGAATTCCAGTATACCGTTCAGTCGGAAACCGATGGGTGCGGAAAAATCACTAAACACGTAAGTTTATTGCGTTTTCTACAACTTGGCGCGTGTGTGTCGAGGAGTGAGTAGAACGCGGTTGACACGCAGAAAAATGTTTTAGCCGCGTTAATTCGTTTAGACTTTGGGGAGCCCATGTGACACGACGGCCCCGCAGACCTCGTAGGGAGTGGCTACAATCAGGAACTACT
>NW_026099575.1:34899981-35110031 GCF_025091365.1 Daktulosphaira vitifoliae
GAATCTCCGTTCTTATGACCCGAAGGGTAAGACTGAAAACTAACAAAATTACAAGCTCGAGGTAATGAACGAGGCGATAATAGCAAATATATTTCTATTTAAACCGATTATCGCTACCGATAAACTGGAACGTGAACGATTCTAGTGCGTTGCACAAACAACAATAATAATATAATAATACTATTATTGTTATTACGGTTATTAGGGCTGACCGCCGGAGTACGGCAGTGATAAATACTATGTTTAAATTACCCATTAGACAGAGAAGAAGAATTTCATGTATTTTTTTTCCTCGCCATTTGCTGCTGGTTTAAATAATATTTCACGTTTGTTTGTTATAATGGCACGTTCGGCTCGCGCTTTGGACGACTCCCAATTTATTTTTGAAGAATGTTTTTATTAAATTATTATTGTTAAAATATGTAATTCTTTGTGTTTATTTTAGGAAATCTAACAAACCAGAATCTTATCACAGGACCAGGACGAAGCGTCGCGTCCCATTGCAATCAGAGACGCCATCTGTTGTTCCGGTTACCGCCAGTGCATTGCCCGTCACGCCGTCGGCCAAACCTAAATCGCCGTCCAAGGTGGCCTGGAGCCCTTACGACTTTGAGCCGGTAGCACACGTGCCATCCGCACACAAGAAACACCACCATCATCATCGGGAACAACAAAAGGTCTACGGCAATACGCCGTTGGTCACTGTCGAGGAACAAGTGGCAAAGTGGCTGAACCAACATTCTTCGGCCACCGCCAAAGAGGCGGCCACATCAGCTCAAGAACAAGATAACACCAAAAACAATCACCAGCGGTACAAACGCGCCAAATTAGCATCAAAAAAAATTCATCATCACATACATGAGCACCACCACTATCACCATTATGACTATTACATTGTATAGACACCGATGTATTATTATTTTTTTAATTAATTTTATTAATTTATTATTGTCGCATTATTTGACCACGGTGATGTCGTTATGCAATTTTAACTGGACAAGACATGCTCTATTTATTTAATTTATTTTCATTATAATTTTACCAACAGTAATCCAATTATTTGTACGGATTTTCCTTTCCTTTTTATCCTTCCGGTCTTGTCCAGTTAAAAAGACAAACAACACACCGTCTGTAATTTATTTTTAAATGCATTTATCTGTATGCCTACATTAGGATTACAATGGTTGACTAAAGTTAGAATTATGTAATAAAATTTAGTATGTTTAGTAAAATTGAAACGATGAAGATTTGTTTTTTTTTTTTTGTTCTCTGCAAAATTTATTTAGTTACATACAATTAAACTTTGAGTCATTATCATCTGAAGTATTTCAAATGTATTTAACAGCCCTAAGTTCCTGTTTTTAATTTACTTGTATTTTTTTTTAATTACATTAAGGTTTAAGTAATTTTATGTAAAAACGTTAAATAAAATGTTATTATAAATAAAAAATAAATTTTCTATTATTTTTTTAGTCAATATTTTTTACATTAATTTACACTGCACCGTTAAACGTTATTAGTTAGTGTCCAAAATGCTTATGAATTACTCAATTACGTTTAAAAAATATAAGTAATAAAATAATTAGAAAATTGAAAATTGTTGCTACAATATAGCAAGTTACTAAATATTAGATAAAATGATGGGTAGGTTTACTTTTTATCGACTCTCATATTTATTTAATGAAAAAAATAATAGAGATGTGAAAGCAAATAATTATTGTTTATTTATATAATTTTAAGTAAAAATGTGAACGTCATAAAGGCTTTTACAATATAAGAATTAATATAAAATATAATAGTTAACAATAATAAAATATTGTAGTATATCAATTAAATAAAATAATTAATGGAACTAATAATTACAAATAACTATTTGCTTTAAGGTAGATAATCCATATACTGAAAAATACTGGAAAAATAGATAGTTACAATATTATTATATTCACGTAATATTCTATTTATAAAAAATTATAACCATAAGCTTTTAAATAGAATGTAGAATATAATCTAGAGGTATGTCGATATATAAGAAAGGAGTGGTGACTGAGAAGAAGCGGACAGGAAACTCTCAAAGCTAATAATTCTTAAAATGATAAAAAATTAACACATTAAAAATTTTCTCTCTGAAACAATTTTCGGGTATATTTTTGCTGACATTCAATAATTTAATTTTAAAATACTTTTACTATACTAAATTAAATAAAATATGAAATAAATTATTATAAGTACTGTGCAAAATATACAAATAAAGAAAAATTACTTATATAACAGCGTGTTACTTATGCAATTACCTGTTACGAACTATCACTATTTTCAATTTTTGTATTTTTACTGGAGCTATAAACAATTTATCAGTTTATGAAATTTCAAAATAAAAGAATTCATTGAATACTTAAGCTTTAACACATTTTCAATCATATTGCACCCGAGTTCCACTTGCCATACAATCTTTCCACAATTTACTTTTTCTTCGCCGAATTTTTCTTATATAGAATATATTTAAAAAAAAAAATTATAATT
Organism: Daktulosphaira vitifoliae; assembly: GCF_025091365.1. Lineage (NCBI taxonomy): Eukaryota > Metazoa > Arthropoda > Insecta > Hemiptera > Phylloxeridae > Daktulosphaira > Daktulosphaira vitifoliae. Next base: position 34,902,502 of record NW_026099575.1, read on the forward strand.
TCTTTATTTATTTTTTTCGTATTTCTATGGTTTTTTGAATTTCTATTGCTTTTAAATTTTTTTTGCATTCCTATGGCTTCTTAATATTTTTTGCATTTCTTTGGCTTCTTAATTTTTTTTAATTTCTATGATCTCTCAATGTTTTTACATTTCTAGGGCTTCCCATTGTTTTTGTATTTTTAATATTTAATTTGTCGTTCAAAGACTAAAAATGCTTTATTGCAAATGAAGTTAAAAAATTCCCAGTCAACAATTTTCTATCAAATCCCGTTGAGCCAAATTCAGTTGTCAAGTATAAATTTGATTACTCTAAGTAATATATTTAGCTAATTTAGGATTAGCGCCTTAAATGGTAAAAATATAAAATTTTTATAAAAATTACAGGCAAGTAACAAAATTGCCTAGCCAAAACGCCGTTTATAAGCCGTTTAATGAAAATAAACTGAATGATAATAACATATTATTATTATTACTTCTATAGTATATTGATATATTATATTTAGTGATTCTATATGATAAACTACTTACATTATAACAACACTATATTTAGACATTTATCGAAATGTTAGTAACTTATTTACAATTTTAAGCTCCTAAAGTATTTCAACAATTATTAACGAAAACTGATAAAAATATAAAAATATATCTACATTATATGTACAAGTAAGAAAAATTGTATTGAATCTTAATTGACAAAACCATTTTATTTGTCGTTTGGCTAGGATATGTTAAATTTATAAACAATTAAAGTTTTAGTTGTCATCATACAAACACACCGCATACAAATTATTGACAATATTCTCTTTTATTTGCTGAAATCTACTACATATAAGTAGTTTATTCGTATAATAGATACTCAAGTTGTAACGTGAGAAACTTCTTAAAATTATCTAATATGCATCACATTTTCCAAGTCAAGACCTAATTGTGTACTTTTAGTGAATCATCTTTTAATTTTGATTTCGACATAAATAAACCGAATATAATCTCTATATTATATTCTAAATATAAAGTATTAGAACTAATTGTGGCTTAATGTTTTTGTATGTACGACTTTAAAATTAATCGAGTCTTGTATTAGTTTGTAGACTAGATTTGAATTGTGGCCGTCTTTAGAAAATGTCAACATTTCACAGATTTTACAAATAGAAATCATTTTTTGGCTCTTCTGACACAGTTTTGTTTTGTTTCTTTTTTGGGTGCCGATCGAAGTTTTCTTGTATTTCATCGAGTGTTTTTCCAGTTGTTTCCGGCATGATAAATGCTCCAAACAAGATTGTGCTAAAACAAAAACTGCCATAAATTGTCCAAACCGTTTTAGCACCTAGTGAATGCACCATAGTAGGGTATATTTTGATACCTAGGAACATGAGTTCGTATCCGACCGAGTAAAGTATTCCGGTCATGGTGCCTTTTACCGATATAGGAAAGATCTCACTGCAGATACTCCAAGGTAACGGTAGTATAGCAAACATGGAAAAGAACACGAATATCATAAACGCATACAGTACTATATCCGAGTAAGGCGGATCTACTACACCAGTAAATATGTGTAGGTATGTGAGTATTCCAACTAACATCAAGAACATTCCTGTGCCCGAAGCGACCGTTAAAGTTTTCTTGGGCACGGCCTGAAGTACTAAGTTAAACACACTGGCAAATGTTCGCGAACCAGCCAAGAGCATACCGGCCTTTGTGGGGTCAACAGTCACCATGCAATCATGAAGTACGTCTACTGAATAAAACATAACGGGATAGAATCCAGAACCTTGTTGGCAAATAAAAAATAGTAACACAATCACTGCTGGTTTCCATACAATTGGAAGTTTCAATTGTTTCCAAAACGAATCGGGTATGATTTCGTGTTGCGAATTTTCATTGGGAGTGACAATCGGCTCTTTAGCTGGTAACTTAAATCCAAACCATTCTTCGGATACCTTAGCCTCTTCTTCCAAACCACGGAATCTTAGGTATGCGGGCGTTTCTGGTATAGCAAATGGCATGAGGAAGCCAATAATGCTCAATACGCCGTAAATAAAAGATATAGTCGTCCAATGGAAAAAAATACCTAGTGCGGCTGCCATGGTCATTCCCAGACCGACGTAGAAGTTAAACAACATGAAGAAAAAAGGACGCCACTTGGTCGGACTAGTTTCAGCTATATAAGCGAATATCGGACCTCCAGTACCTGAAAAAAAAACACAAGGAAAGTTAATATCACTCAATCACGGGACAATTCTAAATTTCATTACTACGAATAATTGAAACTAATGTAGAATTTATTGAATCGACATCCTTAATTATTTAAGTACATTTTATATATTGGTTTTGTAGCTATGCGTTCAATGTAACTTAGTCATTGTAGTTAATTCTTATGGAGTTATTACAATTTTAGCTACAAGTATTTAAATTCAAAATGATTAATTTTTTTGACATGAACTTTGATGGATAAAATAATTTTTCTCGTTTTTATAATAATCAAGTATTTTTTGCTCAGAATGTGTAAAACGAAAATATTTTAAAATTATTGATACTAAAAGAATCCATGTTTCCATCTACAACTCTAAATCTCTTTTTATTAATTTTTATCAATTATAAATTTAATTTATATTTCATAAAAAAAAGAAACATTTTCCTGACATAAAATTCTATTTATACAATTATTGTTTAAATTTCTGACAAACTTAAATGAATATCATGTATTTCTCATACGATAATTTTGAAATGTTACACTTTTATTAAGACACGTTTTTAATTAATTTTTTTACGTAAGTAAAATTTAAAAAAAAAAATTATAATTTTTTATTTTCAAGCAAATGTTTTATGATATTTACCGAATGATATTCCTGAAAGCATTCTGGCACAGTACACAACTGGCATCGATTTGGCGTAGCAAAGGAGAAACATGCTAATAACCGTCGGTACAAAAGCAACTTGCAACGCACCTTTTCGGCCTATTCTGTCTGTTAAATATCCACAAATCAAAGAACCGATGGGACAAGGCAACATGGTCAGACTAGCTGTGTACATCAAATAAAATAATTGTTAATATAATTTTAAATCGCTGAAAACTAGTCATTAGTCAAATGTGATCTATTAATTACACTAATTTATTTATTAGCCTAATTACTTTTAAAATTAAACGGTTACACATAATATAATGTGGGCATACACACCAATCCACGAGGCTTGATCACTGTCGGCTTTTATATGAGAATCGGGTTCCCGGAATTGAGCTATGAGTATTGACGTTAATCCAATAGAACCGCCAATAATAATTTGTTGGTACGCCATTATAGTGCTGGTAATGAACTGCAATTATTTTGTTAAACATTTTATAAAAATCGTCATCTGATTAATGATGCACAAAAGTAAAACGCACCACTTTTATGAAGATAACTATGCTGTTGCTGGATACTGGTGGCTTGTGTGCGATTTCTTGCGACTTGCGGATAGACCTTTCACGACCCACCCACCGTGAAAGGATCACTTCCGTGACCAGCGACGGTTGCCTTTTAGCAAATAACATTTTGCTAGTAGAGAAAAATTTAATCCAACCGTTATGATTTAAAACAAATTTTATAACTTGATCTCGTAATCTTTCGGCAATTTCACTCACATCACTATTAATTTAGAAATAATAAAATGTCGTATCTGTACTAATATTTATTGAATGATAGAAATGCGCGTTATATGAACCATCCAAATGTCTACACTAGTAAAATGATCCTCTTCTAATATACCCACGTTCTGCCTGCTTTTCTAAACACGTCACATCGTCAATTAGTCATGTATTGTTTTTAGGTTCACAGTTCACTTGGTAAATTTAATTATCTTATGTTTCGAAAACGAATTGCACAAGTAACATAATTAACCATCTAGAAAATGTTCAAATTTTGCGAACGGCCGTGGGTTTAAGTCAGGGTGTAATCTAAAAATGTAGCCCAGCTATTTAGATTTTAGAAATATCGAAAAAGAAACTTGTTGATGAACTAGTTCTCATATTTGTCCCTATGACAGCTAATTGAATACGATCGTAATTAGCTTAAATATGAATAGCTCAAATTAAACAGTGTTTATAGAAACTAAACTATAAATTTTAATTACAGCGTAGGAATCAAAAAGTTTATTTCATATAATAAAAACAAATGATTCAAAATTTAATATTAAATTTTATAGAAATATATTTATAACATAAAAAATTATGATTCGCCTAAAATATATTAATATAAAGATAAAAATTAAGACGACACTTTTTCAGATGCAACTATGAAGTTCTCAATTTATAAACACTTGTTACAATCTTTATTGTGTGATTTTCGATGTCTTGTAAGTGTTATTTGTTTCTTAAAAGAATTTTAACAAATTTACATTTATTTGACCCCGTTTTCTTGTGTGTGCAGTTAGTGTATGATGGCGATAAAATATTTTTAAACAACATATATATGGCCTCTTTTCTATATGAATTTTCAGATATCGAGTTTGTACGTATTGTCAATTAAATGTTTTTAAACAAACTTTACATTTATATGATATACTCTTGTTTAAATAGTCTTTACTTTTAATGTGTGCATTGATTTGATCTCGCCGTCATTCGTTATTATACAATATTTTAATTTTCACCAATGTTTTAGTTTCTAATTCGATAGTTAAAGTTTAACGTAGACTTTATTATTTGATTACAATTAAAAACCCCAAGCATGATACCAATGACTAATGAATTATATGTCGTATTCGTGTAAAAAATAAAAATAAATTACTCTGATACGCAGAGATGTCATTGTGGACTTATAACAAACATATTGTAAATCTTACAAATTAAATATCAAATGATATTAGTTTCTCCATTATGAAATACAATTAGAAGAAAAAAAAGTTCTTCTAAGTAACTTCGTATACACAGTGTCTATAGTTCCTAATGAATAAGACGACCCGTATAAGTATTTTAAAAGTTATTTTGCTCTCAAAGGAAATATTGTTTATGTTACGAAAATGACTCTATTGACACCAGTATAGAGAAACGCAGTTTACTTATTAATTATAATTAATGCGTGTAACACATCAATGCTGTCACTTGGCTATACTAATTTGGTACATAATATTATGCGTAATAATCGACTTGATGTCTGTAAGATGCACTGTAGATAGCACTAGTAATATCTATATTTTATAGAGTTGTAATTAGTGGGAATACGTACTATTGGTAATATAAAACTTGAAAAAATGGCCAACAAAAAATAATAAAATCAACAAATAAATGAAAAATATGTAACTAATAATTTAATGGAAAAGCTAAACAGTATCAAAATATGACAAGTCTAGTGTTTATTGTTTGTTTTTTATCGTTTTAATTTTTCCTTAACAAAAACATGTCATTTGGAACTTGTTCAATCATTACCGATAAGTATTCAGTCGACTTAAGTAATATTTTTGACATTTGTGACGCACGACGAAGATACATAACGGAAAAATACTATTCCTATACTATTTGAAAGTGTTATAGTAATTACATTTGTATTTCTGTTTTTAGCAAATTACTATCGTAACGAGCAGGAAAATTCTATTGTTATCGCTTGTTACGCTCGTGATAAAAAGAAGATTTTAAACTTAATGTGACGAATTTATTTTACTATAAAAATAGTACTCCAACGCCCAAAGAAGTCCATAGACGGTTATTATTATGTAATTACTCAACGTCTTTTCGAAAATAGTATACTGAAGCACACATCTCTTACGTATTATTTGGTGATGTTTTTTTTCGACAGGTTTAGTCACAAATCACAAATACAACAATAAAAACAGTCTACAGTAATTATGAATGTACGTCCTAAAAGTTGAAACTATTAAATGTGCAAGTAAATATAATAAACAAATGTTAAAAAAAAACAAAACAACCCGGAGAACGGTTAGCGCTAAAAATAGCTGTCAAAATATGTAATGTTGTTATGTAACCTTATTGTTTAGTTTATTTAGTATTATTTGTTATTTTATAATACTCAACTTAGACCACTATTTCCCCACTTATTTATAAAACGATGTAAGTTATTAAATCTTGAAAAACGATTTTTCAAATGTATTTTTTATGAACAGATACATCATTTTGATAAATATCAAACCATTTTTAAAAGCTTGTTAAGTTAGAAAGTTTAGATAGGTTCACAAAAATGTCTAAGGTAATACTTGTATATAAGAATAAACACGTATACAGTTTTTAATGAAGAATCAATGTGTCAACTTCCTGTTCATCCATTTATAAATCTCATCAGATCATGTATTGTAGAAATCACACAGGTTCAGAGTTTTCAAATGCACTCATTGAGTTAAATAAGGTCATTTATTATCATTATTATTTTCAGACCTGAATTAGGAAACAGGGGGTGGTCCCAATAGTCCATTGATTTTAGTGGCCTAGGCAGTAGGGTGGCGAGAATAAAATCGACCTTGAAAATTTTTATCAGACACCCACTAGATTTATTAAGTACATAAAAAAACATGTTCTGCAAATATAAGATTGATAAAATAGTACATAAAAAAATATGTTTTGAAAATTTGAGATCGATAAAAATTTTTTTAAAAATCACTTAACACACGTTTTTTGTATTTTAATTAAAAATACCTCCTAATTATTAAAATATGATTAAAATTCTAAATTTTTTTGTCAATTATAATCATCACTATATGTAAAATGTTGTATTCTTACGTAGCAAAAGATATTTATAATTTCTGAGACCTATATTGATTACATAATTAACGTAAACGTCAAATTATACGATACTTTTCGGATCAATCTGAACGGGGTTAAATATTTTATTTAAGTTTTAAAAAATTGATAGTTAATTTGTTTGTTAATTTTATTATATGATGTAAAATTTTTTTACTAATAATGAAAATTATTACTTTTTTTTGTGGCCGACCCCAAGTAGTTGGGATTAAGGTGAGGAAAAAGAAGAAGAAAGAAAATTATTACCTTTTTATGATGTTTATTAAGTCATATACTTCATTTTATATTAAAAATATCATTTTCATATTTAATAATGTTTATAGAATAATTTAAGCTAATCTTTCGATAATTTTTTTTCATCAGATGGTAACTCTTTTAGGTGTTTCTCTACTTTTCCTATTACAAATACGAGCTCTTCTTATATCGTATCTTTACTTATTGACACGTCTTTTATTTCTTTACTAAAATTTGTTAAAGTAGCTGCTAAAATATTTGTGGCATTTTAGTAGATACGTTAGTTTTATTAAGCGCCCATGTTAGCTGTGGTGTCATAATTTTTAAACATACTTTACTTGTTGTTGGTTTTTCAACATCACATTCAAATTCTGAGTGACTTGTATTATGAAAGCTATCGTCAGTATTTGATAGACTTTCTAATTTTTTTCTTGTGTGACGTTCAAATTTTTTAAACTCGATAATTCTTGTATAGTTATTTGAACTAGTATTTTCGGGTGGAATTTAGTTTTAGTCAACTGTGTCGCAAATATTGAAGCATTAACTGATAATGACTTTTTGTTAACATTATGAAAATAAAGAAAATGGAAGTCGATTACCAACAATTCTTTTAATTTGGGTTATTACAAGCTGATAATTTTTTGACTTAGCACTGTCCATTAATACTAAAATAAAGTTATTTAAACTTAAGCCGTTATTAATAATTTAAGTATATGAAAATTATTGTTAAACAGTTTCAGCATATGTATTATTGCATTATGTACTTAATTATGAAATAATAAAATAAAACTGTAGTTTACTTAATGCTACTTTCCCGTAGGCTAAAAAATATTTATGTTTGTGCATTTTAGATAAAATTTAAGAGATTAATTTGATTAAAATGTATGAAAATGCTGATTTATAAGTTTACAAAAATTTTTAGAAACGTGTATAACTATTTATCAACAATACATCACACCTGCAACAATTTTATGATCAGAAAAACGAAGACTTAATGTTTGATATCTATATTGTAAATCATAAATTTATGATTATTTAATCGATGAATAGTATGTATGGCTATTTTTCTGACTTGATACCGCATAACAAAGAAATATTTATTGATATCAATTAAGATAAAATCAAAACTTAGTTAAATAAGGTGTTAATATTAATTATAAGTAAAAAAACATTTTACACCATGTGAAAACATAACTATTTATTTCAACTTATTGAAACCTAAATCAAATTAAATTTAATACCTGAATTACATAATAAAAAAACACTATCTGAATTCTCAATATCCTGGAATTATTTATCGGGCATTAAAAACGATAAACAAATCATTTTCTGTAAAAATAGTCTATTCCGCAGGTTTTTGCATACTAATGAAATACGATGCATTCTAAATGATTTTAGGTTAAAGCTTAATTAATGTATTTAAAATAAAAAACGTTCCGGTGCTTTGTCCTCTATTAGTAATTGATTTCCTAAGTCAAAAATCGTGTAATCTTTGGTAAATATAATTGTTTAAAATTTATTTAATTTAATTACGCATTGAAGTGTTTTACGATTATGATACTAACCCCTGATTATTTTTTAACTTGGCGTATCTTATGGAATATTTTCCTTTAGCTCTCTCAGTTCCAACAAAACACGACAATGATATCTTAAATCAGTTTTTACTATTTTCTAAAAGATTACAGTTCGTTGCTTTTTAAATATTAGATTTAATTGCACTGAAGGTGTTTAAAATATAAATCTTATTGATATATTTTATACTGAATACCTAGATTTAAGAAATTCAAGTATTTAATAAGAAGAAGAAGACACGTTTTTTTTTATTAAAAAATTACTGTTTATTATTAAATATATTTAATAATTATATGGCTATTAAAATAATAAAATCAATTTACCCACATTTTTTGGATTTCTAATAGTCAGTTTTAATAATGTATTTTTATAAGCCCCTCCAGGCCAATTTCATAAATTTTACTTTAAACACTGTTAAAACTGATAAGTGATTAAAGGACCTCAAATTTTCAAAGTGAGATGAAAAAAATTTAATTTATTCTAATCTAATAGAACAATCTTCTACATAGGTGGTAAACTACAATAAGACAGTTAAAATTATTATTAAAACTACTTTTGCAATGATAGAGAACATTATTTTTAATAATATAATTTGTATTATTTACTGTGTATGTAGTTAATTAAAATGCTTATCTATTTTTTTTTTAAACTTCAAGCGTAGTAAAATTTGGCGTAAATTAATACGGTTTTCAAGGTCTTTTGGTAATTCACCGATGCCATCATGTCGCACGTCTTATTAAAAATTAGCACTCAATGAGGTTTTTACGCATTTAAAGAACAAAGTACTCATAAATTGCTTGATGGATTAGAATGTTGGTAAATAATGTCATTTGGTTTTGTAGTAAAGTTATTTCAATATTCCATCTAATATAGCTATTCCATTAATATAACAATTGAAAATTAAAATTCTAATTATTAGTTTATTTCGAAATATCTGAAAAATATTGAAATAGAATGACAAAAGTTTTTTAATATATCATTCGGTATATTTCCTTTTTTTAAATTTAATTGTCTAATTAAAATTTGAAATAGAACTTTTTTTGCGACTGTATTGAAATGATGATTGCTCTTATTGAAATAAACATTTTTAATTACAAATTTTTGCAATGATGTTAATTTTAGTCTTACTGACGCTTCTTATGTCATCATACTTTATGGCTAAATGAGTAACCATTTGCAATGAGATAAAATAACGTTTAAAAAATGTTTGGATTTCATATTGTCTTTAAATACACAATAAAATCGTATTAACAATAAAATTAGATATTTAAACCTTTTTTAAAAACAGTATTATTTATTTCAAGCGGTCACCCTCTTGATAGAATAAGACATCACTATTACCTTGACATGCTTTCCACTTTTAATAAAATTAACTAATATCGCATTATTATTAATGGAAATAAAAAAAATTATTTAACATTAGAATAACGTTCTATACATTAATTTCAAAAACCCTATATGATTCGATTAATTTTTAAGAAATAATTATTAAAATGTGTTCATTTTTTTAAGTATTAACTTTAAGTAACTTTAAACCAACTTATTTTTTACTTAATATTAATAATAAAAAGTTTAATAATATGATATGTGAAGAGTTGATAAATAAAGTTTAGAGGATATTGTTTGAAAATATTTATGAATGTTAATTATAATTTTTATTTGATAGCTGCATAAATCTTATACCTATAAACATAATTATAGTTCATTTGCTGTACATTATTATATTTTTGTTGATTAATTCATACAATAAATTATTGTCACAATTCTTTATAAATGTTTTATTATTATTTTTTTGTATTATTGTTGTACGTGCATTGTTGTTTAGAAAATAACTCGAGTTTTCGTGTTTATCTTATGAAGTTAATTGAAAATAATAAGATGCAATTTCAGTTAAAATTGCATAAGAGTTTTAAATAATTAACAATAAATATATTTAGTGAAGAAACAGCGATTATTTGGAATTATGACAGCTTGTGCCAAACTTCAAGTGTCGGATTAATATTATTGTGACGTATTATTAGGCTAATGACGTAAATTAAAGTATACGAGATAAAAATATATAACTCGACAGACGTTCAGTAAACAATTGAAAGATAAAATATGAACTAATTAAAGATTTTCAAAACAAATGAAAAAATAATAGCAAATTATTCAAAAGAATATTAGAGATATAATCTACTTTACCGTTTATTGTAAAAGTATTTCTAATTAAAAATCCTTAGAGAAAAGAAGTTTAAATAACTGAATAATCTTACATAAAATATGGTATTTTAAATGGATTTTTAATACTAATTTAATAAAAATGTTATTTTTAAAAAGTTTTACGTAACGCCTTTATCTCCTAGTCATTTAAATGATCAATATATTTGAAACTAGAAGAAAGCTGATGGAAAAAAATTACAGGCCACATTGAAATTATTTAATAGTGTATTTGACAAATTATGATATAATTTAGAATTGAGTAATGACATTTGGCACGTAATTATATAAAATAAAAATTATTATTAAATTTAATATTCAATTTAATTCTTAATATAAATATTATGCGAACAATACCAATTACTGTATTATAATCGACAAGAGACCATGTCAACTCAACGTTATAAAATAATTAATTTCTAGACATAAAAAATCTACTCATTTAATTACTTAATTACTAAATTAAATACTTATAATTCAATAAAATTACATTATTAATTTTTAATATTAAAAAATGATAGGTTTGAGAAAACAACTTTCTGTTCTGAATTTCATAATAGTTAAAACAATTCAAATAAAAATGGAGGACAATAGTATCAATATGATAACAGATAAAATTAAAACATTTAAATTAATCACACACACTTGATTTAAAATACAACATTACATATAATATTTAATAATACAATACAATTAAATTCATGTACTGTGTTATTTAATATAATTCAACTTCATAAAATTAACTAAAATAATAATTGTAAAATTTTAATGATTTACTAATTTATTTTGTTTAAATAAATCTAAGTTCTATTTGACCACTTTATAGAGAAGTCAGTTATTCTGATACACTAGTTTGAATTCGGACTTATTATTTTATTATTTAGATAAAAAATTGAAAAATTAACAACAAATATATTGAGAGAATTTATTTATTTTTTAATAATTATTAAAAAAAATTAATAAATAGATGTAAGAATTATTATTATAATAATATTTTACGAAAAATTATTATTGAACTTATTCTAGGGATTAAAAGAAACTAATCTTAAATTCAAATTATAAATATTTACATTTATATTTACAAAATCTTCAAGATGTTTAAAATTAGATTTATAGTAAAAGATACTTTTAAATATAAAACGTTTCATCGATTTATGTAAGGATTACAAGTCTTTTTATGAAAATTCATACTTATATCTTCTTTGTTTAATTTGGACAATCAAATTATTGTTATTATTATTATAAAAGTGTAACTAATAAACTACACAAATAAAAATAAACGAACAATTTACAATAGTTACAATTCATAGTTAGTTAATAGCATGAAAAAAAAACCGTTTAAAGTGTTTCACACTTTTTCATAGATAAATACAATGGTACAATGTACAAAACAATGAAAAGGGAATTTGCAGTTTGATTTTTTAAGTGGTTAAATTGGCACGTGGATACCAATATGCTAATAGTTTATACTCTTAAACTAAGAATTAAAATAATTTTGTATGCTATATATTATTTTATGGTAATCACAAAACGTTTAGTAATTAAAAAAATCAAATAAGTACCGAATCAATATGTTGATCTTTATTGATTTTAAGCTATCCGATTTATAGTGTGTGATTTTAGATGGTAAGTTATTTATGACATTAAAGGACCTTCAAATGATTATTTAACAACGTCAAAGAAATTTGTCTTGTGGCGTGTGCGCTGTAAGTACTTTATCTCTTGGCATGTTTGACATGGTGTGATTTAGCGAAACGTGGTCAATAACATAATGACAGCGCTAATTGTATTATACTTAATCCTAAAATTTGCTATCTACAATGAATTATTGTACGGTTTTTTGTAATTATTGTTTTTGGAGTGTTATTATTACTACATACTATGACGCTCGCAGGTTATAGGGCGTTAACTATGAGAAGATAATATTTCAAGAACCATTTTTATGAATTTTATTTAATGAAACTTCTAAAATTGATGATATTAAAATAATATCTAAACGTTCAACTCTATGAGTATCCAAAATATGTAGAGTAAGATGACGAATTCAGTATTTTTCAAAATCCATTACATTTAGCAGTACATTCTAGCTCGAGTAGAGCCTCCTCTTACCGTATACATTGTTACTCATTAATACTAAACACGTGCGCACGTTATTTTAGTTGTGGTTATAAATTCATATTTGACGTGTTCCGATGTCATTTTTTAATTTAAAAATTAGTATGAAAAGCAAATCATTCAAATTTCTCACTTAAATATTCTAAAAATACTACAAAACGCTATAAACTCAGAAGTCACCCATTTTTTTTTTGACAATAATTTTAGTTATTAACTTTTACAATCATTTTCGTTATCTCATTTCAGCTGGTAAAAAGATGTCAAAAGTGGCAATTTTCAGGAAAACTCATCTTAGATGAAAAAAATTGTAGTATTATGCTGGACAACTTTTAAGCGCCCACAAAAAATACCATAGTTGATGTTTTTCCTAAACCAGTTTTATATTAAGATAAATTTCAAAAACTTTTCCTTATAATCTTGGTAAATAAATTATGCAATGTAAAACAGAATAAGTGGTATAAATTTTCAAATGAAAGTTAATAGTAAAGTACCAGGAATTCATGAGAACTATCGATAGAGAACATTATTGTTCAAATCATCGAATTATGTTGGTGGCCATAAGAAAAACGCTTGGAGATGCTGGAAACCCATTCGAGACTTCTAATCAAATAATCACTTACATTAATCCTCCTAAATTCCTGGTACTGAATTATGATATATTCCGTAAAATTCTGATGCTGGTCTAAAATATTAATTATATAAGTCAGTTGCATAACTCCTCAAGAATTCCTGATGCAAAACCTTAATCTTGTAATTTTTAATAGAATAGTGATGTGAAGTCTTTCAACCTACGCTCGTAGTGGCGATTATCTATTATGACGTACTGTTCTCCTACATATGATAAATCATTGCGACTGCATAGAAATTATTTGAAATGTTTATATTAGTATGTTTTGTGTGTAGATGTCGCCATAATGTCAATTGCGTATATCGCGTTTAATTGCTATCGATGCGGTGTAGTATATTGTTGTGGCAGTTCTTACAGGGCCGTCTAGTCGCAATCGAGTACTGGACAGCGGACGATAAAAATAATATAATAAAATTAAAGCAGCTGGACACTTATTCATAACATCTAATCAAATAACTTTATTAATCCTTCTGAATTTCTGGTACTATATTTTAATATTCTTCGCAATTACCGGTCTAAAACATTAAACTGATTGTCTGATTTCTTATAAATCCTTTGTACCAAATTTCAAACTTGCAATTTTAAATCAAGTGGTAAGGTAAGATGAGTCTTACCCTCTTACCGTCTCATGTTTCATACCTTTTTTTTTAATACAATTTAAAGTTCCAAATTTATAATTAATTTTAGAAAATAGTAAACATTTTGCTAATGTATAACCCCACTTATAATAAACCTGGCAGTAATAATATTTTAAATTATTAATTACTTCTGAAATACTTCTTAAAAATTTGTTATCGACCAGTAATTTTCTTTTTTAGATATAGTATCTAATAAATGATTTATTATATTACATCTAATTAAGTTAGTTAATTCAAGTTTATTATATTATCCAATTTGAAAAATTATAGTTGACACACTTAATATATAGAAAAGATTTTTTTTTGTTATACTGCCCTGAGGCACTTTTTAATGGGACAATAATAAATCATAATCAATACAATTAAATGTTATTCATACTAAACAAGTAAATACATTTACAAGTAATTAAATAAATACAAACCAGAATGTGATTCTACACTTTTAATAAAATGGTCTCAAACTTAATCTAATAATAAAAATAATAATTCTAATGTGTACTTATAATTTTAAACTAAATCATATGGCTTGATGTGTCTTCAACGTCTTAGATAATTGGAACTTCCCAATAGTTGAATTACCGCTAGATTTTCATGTTTGACAACTTCAGTGGCGTATTTTGAGGGGGTGTCCATCATGTCTGGACACTCCTCGACTTAAAAAAAATGCCTAATATATTGGTATTAACTTTTTTTATAATATACTATATTTATTTACTATAAAATAAATGGTATTTTAAATAAATAACAATATTGAAGATAATTTGATAGGATTCGACGACACGTATTTATCTACATTTTATCAGAGATTTCTAGAAATTATTTAGATTTCATTGGGTCATTTAGATAACAAAAATACCCGTAGCAAAAATATAATAACAACGGAAATATTCTGAACTTGTAGTTCATTTTTAAATTTATTTTATAGTTTATCAGTTTAAAGAATTATAAACAAATAAGTTTAGTGACCCCTATTGAATATACCGCATTTATAAAAAATACAGAAAAGAATTTTTTATAATTAAAATAGTATTTAAAAAATAAACAAAAGTTATGAAATTCTTTATGAATCGTCATTTAGTAAAATTAAAATTAAGTTGTTAAGATAGTAGATACGCTTGTTAATTTAAAAATTTATAATTGGCTGACTTTTTAACTTAATTGTATCCATAACTGTATATTATAATATTTGTATATTCACATAACAAGAACATTAAATTATTTCAGTTAAGATAAATTTATATTAAATTTGAATTTCTTAAATGAAATGTTACAAAGAAAAATAAGATTAAAATAAAATAACAAAACAACAATTAAACATAGAAAAAGTAAAAAAATGTTTGGTGGTATACAAATAAAA
The DNA here is from genome assembly GCF_025091365.1 of Daktulosphaira vitifoliae. Taxonomy (NCBI): domain Eukaryota; kingdom Metazoa; phylum Arthropoda; class Insecta; order Hemiptera; family Phylloxeridae; genus Daktulosphaira; species Daktulosphaira vitifoliae. Next base: position 34,917,966 of record NW_026099575.1, read on the forward strand.
ATTTCAATTTATAGTGAATATTAAGAAAATTGATATAAAATACAAAAATAAAATTTCATTCATAAAAATATTAATTGAATAGCTCGCCAGCAATAATTTCATTTTTGTGTCTTAATCTTATAAAAGGCATAAAATTTGCATTTATTGGTGTTGTATCTCCTCGAGACATTTTTTCTGCCAGCTCAACAGTAAATGGCCCACAATCATGTCCATTGGTTTGGCGAGATGTCTCGCCTATTTGTAATGTCCATGTAGAAGCTTTTCCTTTTTTGTCCATCTCCCATTCAATTAAGAAATTTTTTAATACCATTGGATAGGGACCCTCATACGACTTAAGACTATCATATGATGTCACAGTCTTTTCAGGTATATTAACCACTGTCAATATCCAATGACTCTCATATACATTCATGGGCACAAAAAGTAATTTTATTGTGTGAATATCTTTTTTTATCCATCTTCTTACAGCTGGATAACCTCCTCGAAGATACGCTACAATAAAATCAGTGACAACTGCATAAACTTCACCTTCTGACCGTTTTACTATCATTTTAATGTACTCATTAATTGTGTCTGAAGTATACCATGATGTGGGCGATTTAAATGAAGGTGCATTATACTGATCAAGAGATTTTGTGTTCTGATCTTGCATTACTTCTGCAAGTGTAACCATATTTAAACATTTTTCATAAAATTAATAAAAGACTTTGTTGAACAGTTTACTATTATTTAGGTTTATTTAAGGTTTTGGAATATGAAATTAAACACGTATAATTACTTTTGTTTAAAACGTCCATGGACCCCCTTAATGACACGCCTCTGCAGAAGTTATATTAATTTAACTCGTATTATTATAATTAATTATGTTTAATAAATAATCTTTTTTTATTTAATTTTACATAAAATAAATAGATTAAATAACTAATTACCTTTTTCTTTCTCTGGTACTTTTATTACTTCAATAGTGGACAGAGCAAGTAAATTTACGTCATTCGGCGTATTTAAGGTCAAAGGATTAGAACTAACTTTTGGCTCTAAAATAATTTATGTTTAAAAATATTACATATTTGTTTCAAAAATCAAAACTTCATATTTTTTAAAAATGAATTATATTTTAAAAGTTGTATACTTTTTATGACTTTTTCATCTTCTTCGGATGAATTTCTTTTTAAATTTGGTCGAGCAGTAGTATTAGAAGATATCTCAAAAAGTTGTTTTTTTATTTCGGATTTGCGTTCCAAATTTTTCTTATGAAAACTCTTAACAGATCATAAAAATATATTTAATTATATGATAAATTTATTTAAGAAATCTGCTTTAAGTCCAAAAAATGGTTTAGGGTATACCCTAAAATCTTTTTATTGAAATAAAGCATAATAAAATATACCTTTTCTAACAAATCAGCTGATATTAATAGCGGATTGTCTTTTGAAATTGCTATATTTTTTTTTTCTGTTGAATTTAAAATTTCATTTTTATATTTTTCAGATTTTTCATTCTGAAAAAGTGTTCCGAATTCTCTTTGCTGCATCATATTCTAGGTAACCAAAGAGATATTTAAATAAACAAATAAACTATACTTAATATTATATTATTATCTTCGATAAAAATTGAATTTCCCATAAAAATCTAATAGAAAAAATAGCAGAATAATATTAAACATTATGTTACCGCATTTATATTAAGGGGGTTGATAGTTTATTTTATATTTTTGAATCAGACAAACCCCAATAACATAGCTAAATCGAATAAATATATTAATATAATTATAGTTACCAATTTTTCTGGAATAATTTTATCATTTTTATTCGTTTTTCGATACGTGCGTTTTTTTGGAATAATGGAATTTTTTATAGGATAAATATTTTTATTAATAATTGCTGCAAATTGAATATAATTTTAATAATTATTAATTAAATAATCAATTTCGAAAAAGGTTTTTAATATTAAAATAGTTAAATTAAAGTAAAGCGACTGAATTATTGTTATATATGAATAAGAGAACTTATTATTAATTTTTCTTATATTTTATATTAAAAAACTTTTTCTCTATTCGAAATAGTTAGTTTAATTATTAATCTTAATAGTGTTTACAGATAATTCTTCCATCTTTAGTTGACTTTTTTGATATTTGTCCTTTATTTGTATTATTTAAAACACAATTGGAATGCATGAAACGACGATTCCATATTTCTTCAACTCTGCGTATGACCTTATGTAAGTTTGATTCATTTGTTTGACCAAAAATATTTTTTTCACTTGCCATATCAATAACTAATTAAATAAATCTTAATAATTACACAAGACGATAGTTTATTTTTCACGGGAAAAAACGAAGTGAACTGAAATGTCGATAAAATCAACATTTACATCTAATTGTCAAGGAAACTTAATTGTAAAAATTCATTAAAAAAATGTATAAGCCAATTATAAATAAATTTAGTATAAACAATACTTATTTATTTTAATTGTATTATTGGTCAAAGAATAAAATATTTTAAGAATTTACAGAGAATTTAGTATAAACAATACTTATTTATTTTAATTGTATTATTGGTCAAAGAATACAGTATTTTAAGAATAATACAGAGAATTACAAAAAAAAAAAAATATATATATATATATATATATTTTAAAGATATTTTGAAGAAAAACCTTTTGTATTTGTTTGTTTATTTATTACAATAGTTTACAAATGATAGAGATTTTTTATGAAAGTTCAAGTGGAATAAATTTGATATCGGTTAACAGAATATTTATGTATATAAAATTTAATCTGTATGAAATAAAATATTAACGTTTGGATTTATTCTCTTGCAGCTATTAAACATTTTGCCCATATGAAATTGCTATTTCCATTTAGTTATTAACAAAAAACATCATGCCATGCGATTATAATCAACATAAAAATTTATTAAGTTGAATATATAATATAGTTTAACAATTTAATTAATAATTGAATTAATGACATAATAATTCTGATAAAAGAAAATAACAGGAGATTTGAATTAATTTTAACGACTTTAACAAATCGAAAATAACTTTAGGGTTAACTACCTTATAGGTCGACAAAATGCACCATTTTCTTTTATCGAGTATACCAACCAAGGGAATCTTAATAGCCATGAATACTGGAACTTTAAGTATTTTGGTTTATTTTGAACTGTATATAGTTTTTGTGGGAATTTGAATGATATATTTGGCATCCAAATTTTCGTCATAACAATTAAGATATCTTCGTTCGATAACTTACGGTTAATATAAAATTCAATATCATAATTATTACTATAGTTTGTGTCCTCAGTAAAAGAAATATTATTTGAGTCTTTTGTATCTAAACTTAAAGTGCGACAAATTTTAGCAGAGTCAATCGAGTTAACTGGCGAAGATGCTCGTTTATTCGTAAGAGTATCGTTGTTATGAGTTCAATTAAATTCTGAGGTAGTAGGTGTTAACTTAAAAAAGGAAGTAATTGATCCTTGCTTTTTATGTGCCATTTTTGGTAATTTTACAACACTTTTTTCCTTAATTATCGCAAACTATAATAGTTAAACAAAATTCAAAAACGTTTAATTTTTTATTTTTTCGAAAAATTCTTAAAGAACCATTTTGTAGAGTTACATACAAGTATAAGTAACTTAGAGAAAAAAAATTTTAATTGGTTGAATACTAAATGAATAAAAGCAATTTGCCCTGGCCCCCTCAGCTACACCCAGTCATAATATTACATAATATGATTGAAACACTCGGGCGGCAGTGCGGCATTTTTACTCTAACTGCCATCGTCGTAATGACTGCCGGATATCTGTAAAACTCGCCCAAGGAACTATTTATAGATAACGTAGATTGCAATATTGACAAAACACGAATTTTTCTATTCAGTGGCAAAATATTATATTTTAATATAATTACTTACTCTTATTCTAATAGTTTATTAATCATATTAGTAGTTGATATGTATTTTTTAAGGGGAGGCTCAGTTTCAAAGACTATATTGCTAGTATAATGTATAAATGGACAGCACGGGTAAAAGGAAACAAGTAAAAATTACTAGTTTCGTACTAGTTTACTTTTTTTTGTAACGCGTAATAACTTAGTTAAGATATAATAAAAATAAAAATATTATTTTAAAATATTTAAATCAAATTAAAATTGTATAATAGTTTATTACACATTTATTCGTAATTTCTAATAAAATTCCTATGATTGGTTCATATTTTAATTATTTATTTTATTTGAATAAATAGGTAGGTACTTAGCACTTACTTTATGGCACGTTATAGCTGTATGCTCGACGGTCGACAAAAAAATGAATGTCAAATAATAGTATTATTCAAATGTATAATTCTCTAAACTGATAAACTATATAAAATAGATTTCAAAAGAAGCTACAAGTTCAAAATATTTCCGTTGTTATTATATTTTCCCTGCGGGTATTTTTGTTATCTTTATGACCCAGTGAAATTCAAATAATTTCTAGATATCCCTGATAAAATGTAGAAAAATCTCATAACGTGTCGTCGAATCATATCAAATTAACTTCATTTTTGTAATTTATTTAAAATACCATTTATTTTATAGTATATTATAAAAAAAAGGTAATACTAATATATTATGCATCTTTTTTTTTTAATTCGGGGGTGTCTAGACATGGAGGACACCCCCCAAAATACGCCACTGCCTGTATTTGTAATCATATCATCATGTGTATTATACATGTATATTAACTCAAAAATTTGAAACTTTAAATGTTTATATCTAATAAACTAATAAAGTAATATTAAAAATTCAAATGCCATTTACTATTTAATTCAAAATCCAAACATTTTATTATATTCAAAATATGTGTTCCCATTTAAAAGACAAAAAGACAAAGTTGACACCCTTACAAGGCATGAGGGATGAACATAAAAAGTTTTAAATAGTTAATAATTTAAGAATAATGTGAAACTAAAGAAAACCAAAAATAATGTTTAAATTATATTTATTCTACAAGTAAATGAGTGGGTTATGATAAAAAAATCAGTCTGTATACTGTAATATAGTTTATCATTTGTAAAGGTGGAAGTAAATCATTTTTGTAATGTTTTGTTTAATTGTAATTTCCTGATCTATTATTACTAGACCAGGAATTAAATATTTATAAACATTTTTGAAAACGATAGTATTATTAATTTTGCAAAAAGAAGAAAAACAAAATATTTTAGTATATAAGACGAAATGGAATGAATCGTAGAGGAGAGAGGACCTCAGGAGCACCGAAGGTANATAGAGGAGAGAAGATCTCAGGAGCACCGAAGGTAATCTCTTTTCGCGCGGTACGTTTATGACATTAAGTTTTCATTTTGTGTATTGTTTTATTGTGTTTTTAGTGTATATTTATTTTGTATGTTTTGCATTGTTTAATTATATCTATAATAAATACATTTGAGTTATTATTAAACTTTTATTACTTTAAGTTAAGACACTAAGAAGGTTGTTTCTTTTAAGATACAACAGTACCAAAATTTCAAATTTCAAATTATTTTTCAATTCCTAAAATAGTAAATAGAAAAATAGTAAGTTTTTTTACGTCAGTAAACATTTCTATAATTTTCGTTTGTGAGGTTCATTAAAAGTTGGACACCACCCGAGAAATCATTCAAAATACGCCACTGGATATCTTTGTTATATGCCAACAGGTGAACTGAGTGATTTCATCTACTTCAATCCGCAGCATCATATTACAATGAATTAAGTCATTTCTATTGAATCGGAATCGTGGCGATAGTATAAAACAGAGGTTCTCAAAGTCAAATGAATCACGGACCCCCATCTAAAGACCTACAGTTTTAAAGACCTAACCCTGATATGTGCTCGCGGAACCCTGGGGGTCCGCGGACCACAGTTTGAGAAACTCTGGTATAAAATATGATCATCTTTTATGCCATCTATTATTCTTTTCTTCCCGTAAACTTGCAGCAATAACTACTGTGGTTTTATAACTTAAATTATACTTATTTAAAATGTTTGCCACAGAATCAGCAGATATTATTAATTGATTATAATTTAATATTTTATGAACACCGATGTTGTTAACGGAAATACTTAATGGTTTACCATGATTTTGACTTAATGAAACATATTTGTTATTAGTACTTACGGTACTATTTATCTTCATCGTAACTAATTTTTTTGCAAATAATGCCACAATTAGTTTTTCCCTTTTTTTAACTTTTATTAAGAACAATACATTCTAACTTTATATTTTGTGTAATAAGTTACATTTATGACACCTTTTTTCATAACACTTTATCATTTTATACATCTTCTTTTAATGGTTTTTTTGTAGTTCTTCAAATTATTTATTTTTTTTTTTTATAAAAATATGGCGCTTTATTTCTTATAAACTTGCATAAATAACATTCACATAACTTTAATGTGTTTGATCTCGTCCTTAAAATGTTTTTAAGATTGAAGTAATCAGGTAAATTAAAATGACATTTTTTATATTCGATGCTTTTGAATTTATATAATTTGGTTAAATTTAATTTAAATGGGCACAAAAACTGTTACTTCTGCTCATTCCTTCTTTACTTTATAATCTTCAATAAGTGCAAGATGTTTATATTATATTAAAAATTCACAAAAAATCGAAGTATATTTTCAATATTTTTTCCAACATCACGAAAGTAAAATTAAATTTCACAGATTTATTTGGTTTAAAGTTAAATATAATGAGTAAATGAACTAAGTAGGGAATTAGAAAAAAATAAGGAATTACTAGAATAAAATATTATTTAAATAAACAAAATCGATACGTTTGTACAAAGTTAACCAATTTAATCCAATTTATAATAATTACCATGCTGGTAAAGCAATTATTGTTTTTTTAAGTTAAGTGTTTATGTGTTTAACCTTTTGTAATTGTTTTTTTCTTTTATTCTTGTCTGCATTCACCGCTTGCATTGAAGTAAGAACATTTTAAAAGTTAAACATTTTCAATTGATTTTATTTGATTTTTTTACATCTTGTGTTGAGTACCTATCAAACATTGGCTTTTATAATAAAAAGAGTAATCTGAGGTAAAAGTGCGCACTTTTTTCTTCCCGCATATAACGTAGTATATGGTAATTATAAAGAATTTATATTTTTTTTAGCAAGACTAACTATCAAAAAATATAAAACTAAATAATATTAGTGAAATTTGAACTTTATTTGATGAATAATACAATATAAAACAATTATAAAAAACTTGAAGTAAAAATTATTTGATTAATTATTCAAATTCAATAAAATAATGTATAAGCCTGATTTATTCTAAAATTAATGTAAAATATATTATTTTTGAGTTACGTTGGACTTTTACCCCAAATCAACATTTTTCTTAAATTCCATGGTAAAAATAAAACTAGTTTTATTGTTATGTTATTACTCAATATTATTTATAATAATATTTTTGATACCCAACCAATAAAAATTAAAGTCATAAAAAATTGTTATATAAACTTAAAATAGTAATAGTATTCTTAAAGAGTGCAATATAATATAAGAGTATGAAAATATATTAATATTTATACAATGTATTTAATTTTATCCCCATGATTTTTGACTAAAAAATATGTAAAAATGGTCTAAGACTTGATATTCATTAATCATTATTTCATAACTATAAAATTTAATTATTTTATATTGGACTCTTACCTCAGTTTAAACACTAGTTAAAAATAACTTTAAATTACAAAATTATGTAATTATGAAATACTTTTTGGTTTTTTTTAGAAGTGGAAAACTTTTTCTCCCAATTATTAAAAACTATTATTATAGAAAATCAATAATTTTTGATGTTTTTAGTTTCAGATATTTCTCAATTTATAAATATAAACATAATTTTCAATGTCAACATACATATTTTAATAGATTAAATTATAAAGAATCATCCAATTAAGAAAATTACTGGTCGATAATAACTTTTAACACTTAATTCTACAGTTATTAGCATTTTAAAATATTGTCAGGAAATGAGGCACATAATTGAAAGTATTTTATCATTATTCATTTTTTGAGCGCACCACACCTCCTGCCTAAGTATAAAATATTCTTTTAACTTCTAAAATAACAAGTCAACAGATGCTATTAAACACTCATTCTTCTAATTAGATTATTTTTTTAACTAGTTAAATATGTATGTTCATCTTTTTAAGATATAATGGAAAAATCATTGAGTTTCTATACAACACACGTTGCAAAATCTTTAAGTAATTTTGACCATTTTAAAATGAGATGTAGTGAATACATTTTACATCATACGTTGCTATGTGAAATTTTTCGTTATATCGAACTATTTAAAAATCTTCTAGAACTTACTTTATATATTTTTGAAATGATAATAAACCTCAATAAGTCGAAATTTTTTATTTCCCAAACTTATTTCTGTTCCTTTTAATATTTGACATAGCAAGAGTCTACTATAGTTGTATAATATACACTATGGACTGTTTTAGCGATAATTTTTCATTACAAGTCCATCTGAAGCGATTATAATCTTATTGTCCAGTGTTTTCAAACTATAGGTTAATAATAAATACTTTGTAGAAAATTTAATTTTACAGTATGCGGTACACGAACAATTTTATGAAACAATAAATCAACTATTATACAATTTTATAAGGTGTTTATATTTCATGACTTAAAAAACTTTAAAATAAATTAATTAAAGAATATAAAATAAACTTATTAATATGCATAGGATTTTCATATCCATTCGTTATACCAGAAACACCAGATTATTAGATATCTCGCAGTTTGGACCAAGAAGCTCAACTGTCTGAAGATTGGTTCGGTTTCAAATTGCCTATTCCACACGAAGAAGAACCAATTGTACACGTAGAAGGACAGAAAAATGTAAACAAACCATTCTGGAAACGATTAACTAGATCTGCAGAGTGAAAACCGTTGCTGGTGTCATTGGCATTTTTCGTGTGCCAACAAGGATCTGGATTTTACGTGGTTTTGTTCTATTCAGTGGATGTACTCAAGGACTGCCGTGTGCATGTTGACGGTATGAAAGCTAACGTATTCTTGTCCGGCGCTTGAACGACAGCCAGTATCTTCAACTTGTTGCTACAGTCTGTACCAAAAAAAAACTCTCAATCTAATTAGGCTCGGGTATGTGCTATGTTGTGATGTAGTCAACTATTATTAAGCTCTTCTTTGCAATGTAATTAGGAAAAAATGATTAATTCAGTATTTTTCAAAATCAACTACATTTAGCAACACATTCAACAAAAATAAATTTAATTTCTTAAAAAGTGAAAATTTTTTACACAGGAATAAAATTCCCGTCAAAATTTATATTTTTTAAATTAAAATATTTGATGCAGGAAAACTAGTTTCTAGCANGCTCTTCTTTGCAATGTAATTAGGAAAAAATAATTAATTCAGTATTTTTCAAAATCAACTACATTTAGCAACACATTCAACAAAAATAAATTTAATTTCTTAAAAAGTGAAATTTTTTTACACAGGAATAAAATTCCCGTCAAAATTTATATTTTTTAAATTAAAATATTTGATGCAGGAAAACTAGTTTCTAGCATTTATTTTATTATTAGAAGTTACACGTACAAAACATGATATAATGGTTCATATGAACAAATTTATATACAGAGTGATTTTTTTATCATAACCCACTCTATTACTTACAGAATAATAATAATTAAAAATTTTTTTTTTATTATTATCTTTAGTTACACATTATTCTTGAATTATTAACTNATTTTTTTTTATTATAATCTTTAGTTACACATTATTCTTGAATTATTAACTATGTAATACTTTTTAAGTTCATCCCTTATGCCTGGAAAGGGTGTCAACTTTGTTTTTTTAAATGGTAACACATATTTTTAATTTAATAAAATGTTTGAGTTTTTAATTCAATAGTAAATGGCATTTGAATTTTTAATAAAACTTAATTTGTTTATTAGATATAAACATTTAAAGTTTCAAATTTTTGAGTTAATATATAGGTATAATACACAAGGGATTACAAATACAGGTAGCTAATTGGTTTTTTATGATATTGCTATCACAGTCACGGATTATTAATTATCAATTATGACTATCAATAGATATACTTTTTATATTGTCAGTTAGTGTATTTATAAACTCACAACAATGTACCTTACTATCATTGATAATAACAATGCTGTGTACCTGCTAATATCGATGTCATAAAAAATCAATTAGCTACCTGTATTTGTAATCCCTTGTGTATTATACCTATATATTAACTCAAAAATTTGAAACTTTAAATGATTATATCTAATAAACAAATTAAGTTTTATTAAAAATTCAAATGCCATTTACTATTGAATTAAAAACTCAAACATTTTATTAAATTAAAAATANAAATGCCATTTATTATTGAATTAAAAACTCAAACATTTTATTAAATTAAAAATATGTGTTACCATTTAAAAAAACAAAGTTGACACCCTTACCAGGCATAAGGGATGAACTTAAAAAGTATTACATAGTTAATAATTCAAGAATAATATGTAACTAAAGATAATAATAAAAAAAAAATTTTTAATTATTATTATTCTGTAAGTAATAGAGTGGGTTATGATAAAAAAATCACTCCGTATATGTGCATATATATTAGTGTTTACAAAAATGTCAATATTAAAATAACTCTAAATCGTTGCAATAATTTAAAGAAACGGAAATATAACATTCTAAAATTAGATTTATTTCGTAAAATTTATGATGGAACTTAATATTTCCGTTTAACTTTAAAATAAAATTATTTACCCGTCAATTAATACTCAAATATAGTTGCTCGTTTGCGACACATAAATTTATTGACTTCTATACTGATAGTAATCAGATTTATGAATCGTAGAAGTACGTCAAACTAGAAATCTATGGTTATTATTTTTTTAACTTTATACGCATAATGGTGTTAAAATTCGTCGTTTGTCGCAAATGTTAATTCCCCTGAAAGTAGTTGAAAAAAAATATATCTATAAAAATTACATGAATGGAACTGTTAATCTCGACTTATACATACGTTCTTGATTACCTTTAACGCAAGGTTTATGATAAGACATTTATTACAGTAGTTATTATTATTATTAAAAAATAACAATTATAGCTTGACAGATTAATTCTTATCGTGAATTTTACTATTAAAAAGGGATGTCCACTATCGATAAGCAAATTTATTTTACGGTAGCTTCATTGTGACAAGTCTATACACGTGTCACAAAAAATGTTTTTCAACAAGACTTTTTGTATTTTTATGAAAGTGGTGCGTTTATTTATTATTTCTCTAATCAATTTATATTGATTGTATCTTGTAGTTAAAACATTTTTGTTAATTATTATTTAATAATTGTTCGTGTTATTTTTATAGTTATTATTTATTTTTTCAGTTTTTCACTAGCAGCGTTATGGCTTACCAACAAGTCGTCGTTGGTGGAGCCATTGGATTTTCAGCTATACTTTTGGCACAACTCCGGTATCCTCAGTCGCCCATAAAAATAAACAGTGATGAAGCTTCGTGGATAGGTATGTACAATTAAATTTAGCATTTATAAGTAATTTTTTTTTTTTTACAAATTTCATGACAGAAATTACTTTTTTCTTATTTCAAATACTACTTATTTTTATCTTTATGATAATTTCATTTTATCACATGATCTTATTTTTTCATTTCAGCTAGTCTGACTACATTGCCTTGTCCTATAGGTTCTCTGATTATCGGATATCTCACCGATACGATAGGCAGAAAAAACGCTTTACAGTTTTCATACATACCGTTGATCCTTAGCATGACCGTTCTTTGCTTTGCAAATTCATTGACAGCAATATACGCTGCTAGAATTCTCGCAGGTTTGTCTCTCGGTGAGTAAATTTATTTTTTTTTTCCGGTTACCATTGATACAAATGTAGACTTCATTTCAAAATGTATATACAGACTTGAATGAAAATTTTATTATAAAATATATTACTAGAAATAAATAATGATTATATATTTCTCTGTAGTTTAAACAATTATATTTTTGTCAAATAAAAACATTAATGATAGTAAAGTATTAGAAAACAAGAGGATAAATAAAATCTAGTTAAACTATCTATGTATCATTATAGTTTTATTTATATAAAAATAATTTTTCCATTTTTTTAGGCTATAATTAGTTTTAAGATTTTGAGCTTCATTCTTTATACCCATAGACAGGAATACTAGAACATTTCTAATATCACCCAAATTAATTTTACTAAAAATTAAATTTACTAAATCGCTCAATTTTTAATGAATAATTAATACGGATATTAGTAATGGATAAGTTTATGTTTCTATAAATGTATAATTTTTTTTGGTATACTTTTTATTAAGAATTTTCTTTAGATGGGCGCCATTCGACCAGTTTTACTTTGTAAAAGAAATATATTAAATGTTTAATTTTTGGGAGCGATTTTCGAAAGTTAAGTGAGAGATTACAATTATAATATATAAAATCAATAACGTTCTATGCACCAAAAAAAAAATTTTTTGAGTAATTCATCATTTTTTAAAATTTGAAGAAACTTCTAATAAATATATTAAGCCTTCAAATAACTTATACTTATTTTTTTCTACTCATCGAAAAAAATTACATCTTACTATTCCCTTTATTTATTTATACATTTTTTTTGTTTATTTTTCATTTAAAATATTACATTCTTCCTTTTATATCCCCCTTTTCCCTCCTTAGGCACTTTTCTGGGACTAATTCAATTTTTTATTTTTTGGTACATAGTAAGTTTTAGTTTTTTGAGTCCTCATTTATACATTTAATTGGAGGATGGACTAAAAAAAAAATGTTAAATAGTTGTTAACTATTACTTTTTTAATATAATACTATAATTTTTGTAAGTTTGTGAGAGGATTAAACATAATTTTTATCTGTGGATTATGATAAAAATAAAGTGTGCTTAAATCTTAATTTTTTTTTTTTCATCAATAAACTTTTACACGTAAAAGTTGTGTACATACACTATACATGTACGTACATATATAATAAACTCATCACAGTGAGGACAAGTATAGATGAAATCTAACAGTAATAAACATTTTCATAAAAAACCCTTCGATACAAATATAAAGATAATCTTTCATTTTTAGAAGGGAAAATTAAATCATTACAAAATATATATGAACTCCTATTTCCTTATTTATATCCCGATTACAAGTTGTATGGTTTATAAGTATAATATTATACTATTTAACTGTTTAGTTAAAATTAAGATAGTAAATCATTTCTGACATAATTAATGATATTACAATAATATTCCTTCAAAATTAAAAATTCTTTATAAAAATATTGAAGAAAATGAAAATGATAAAATACTACATTTTTATACACCACAAAATCTATTTTTATTTTGGATGAAAATTCTATAGAAATATTTTTTATGACCTGTTCAGCTGTTAAATGGAAAAAATAAAAAATAATTTAATAATTAATATAAATCTATAAATATATGAGNTAATAAACTCATCACAGTGAGGACAAGTATAGATGAAATCTAACAGTAATAAACATTTTCATAAAAAACCCTTCGATACAAATATAAAGATAATCTTTCATTTTTAGAAGGGAAAATTAAATCATTACAAAATATATATGAACTCCTATTTCCTTATTTATATCCCGATTACAAGTTGTATGGTTTATAAGTATAATATTATACTATTTAACTGTTTAGTTAAAATTAAGATAGTAAATCATTTCTGACATAATTAATGATATTACAATAATATTCCTTCAAAATTAAAAATTCTTTATAAAAATATTGAAGAAAATGAAAATGATAAAATACTACATTTTTATACACCACAAAATCTATTTTTATTTTGGATGAAAATTCTATAGAAATATTTTTTATGACCTGTTCAGCTGTTAAATGGAAAAAATAAAAAATAATTTAATAATTAATATAAATCTATAAATATATGAGTTCATAGACATGAAATAATACAGAAATAATTAATTATAGAAAAGTTTTAATGAAGCAAAATTATTTTTCATAATCATATACAATTATCAGTCTTTCGAACTTATCAGGTTGATGAAAATAAGCGGAATAATATAAAATTAAACTCTCTTTGCAAAATAATGATAATTTTAATAAAAAAAAATTTTTTTGATGTAATAATTTCGTTTTTTATTTTTCAGGCACAGGAGGTCCGATATATGCTTACATAGCTGAAACAAGCCCTACTAAATGGCGTCCATTGTTTTCATCACTATTTTCTTTTTATGTCGGTTTGGGTATGACTTTGGCAGCAATACTTGGCATATTCTTCCATTGGCAGATGATCGCCGGTATCTTTAGCATTCTGAGTGTAATTGGTCTCATCATGCCATTCGCCATACCAGAAACATCAGCTTACTTAAAATCTCGCGGTTTGGACAAAGAAGCTCAACTTTCTGAAGATTGGTTCGGTTTCAAATTGCCTTTTCCACACGAAGAAGAACCAATTATACCCGTAGAAGAGCAGAAAAATGTAAACAAACCATTCTGGAAACGATTAACTAGATCTGCAGTGTGGAAACCGTTGCTGGTGTCATTGGCATTTTTCGTGTGCCAACAAGGATCTGGATTTTACGTGGTTTTGTTCTATTCAGTGGATGTACTCAAGGACTGCCGCGTGCCTGTTGACGGTATGACAGCTAACGTATTCTTATCCGGCGCTCGAACGGCAGGCAGTATCTTCAACTTAATGCTACAATCTGTACCAAAAAAAACACTCACAATCTTATCAGGCTCGGGTATGTGCTTGATGTTGTCAACTATTCTCATTTACTTACACGTGTTCACTGACATGGTCGACCCTCCCTATTCCGGACTTCTTATTTACGCATTTGTGTTGTATGTATTCTTTGCCATGTTTGCCGTGTTGCCACTACCATGGAGCATTTGTGGTGAAATATTCCCCATGTCAGTCAAGGGTACCATGACTGGATTACTGTACTCGATTGGTTATGAGCTCATGTTTTTTAGTATTAAAGTGTATCCATCTTTGGTAGCCATGATGGGCATTGAATGGGTCTGGACAATTTTTACTGGTTTTTGTTTGGCAACCGCATTGTTTGGAGCTTTCATCCTACCCGAAACTACTGGCAAGTCTCTAGAGGAAATCCTAGACAACTTTAAATGCCAACCTAAAAGTGCAAAGAAACCGTTGCCAATTTAACACAATATTCCTCTATTCTTTTCTACTCCAATTCACTGGGTGCACAAACAAAATCTCGAATTATACTTGGAATGATATCAATCTTCATGTTTTGGACAAATGGCGGGTCAATCTAGTCATTGTGTAAATAAAAAAACCCGGTTCATTATGATCATGAGGTGCTATTTGAATTTGTATAATATACAATGTATATATATATGTATATATTTTATTTGTTTGGAATCACTTCAAAGTTAAATTTAAATAAATATGGTAATTTCATATTTTTTGAAGATAAATTTTATGCCACTAAGTATTCATATTTTTAGTTTAAAATAACTATAAATAAAATTTTTTGAAAAAAAATTGTAATTAATGATTGTTTCATTATGATTCTTAAAACAATTAATGATTATAAAACATATATATTTATACTGTGATAATTTTATGTTAATTTGTGAATATTAATGATAAATTATATAAATAAAACATCTTCTTGATTAATATTAAATTATAGAATTAAATACATTATATAATCGCTTCAATTAATAAAATAATAATAAATTCCAACGAAACTGAAGTGACTGAGGATATCGAAAAATGTATAATAGTACTCATACCAAAAAAAGCGTAGTTGGATAATTGTAAAGAGCGTAGTGTCGTAACATAAAACAACCTATAATAAGTTAGTGGTAGTGTAGATACGAATATGATTATAATTCTGCTGCCTGGATATTCACGTACGTGTGATCGTACAGCTATCACGAAGCTCAGCTGACACTCCGGGTCGGTTGTGGGTGTTGTAAGGCCGTTGTTATAGAAATTGAATAAAAGTAACATTTAGGTATGAAGTTTAGATGAAATGCAAGACATATTTGTAAGATTCCAACCTGAAATGTAGAGGACGAAAATTGGTAAGTGAAAAGGAAGAACAAAGACGTGACTTTTTCACAATAAGCTGGATAGTATCTACCGAGTACTGAGACTTATAAATTATACAAAGCATAAGGACCTTTAGGTTTAAATAATAATTTGGATAATTGCTAATTTTGCAATAATTATTTTTTATTGTCAATTTATCAATCGCTAGTAGCGGATACGCTGTCTCTTTTTTATTATAATAATTTAATACTTTAATGGTAACGTGACCCATTACAATAGAAATAATAGAAATAATTTTCTGTCACTGAATGCAATAGTGTAACTAACTGTCAATCATCTTTTTGGCGGTGTTGGTGCTATATAAATGTAGCGCTATTTTCTTACAGGTTCTGCAGCCATATTATTTATGCAGTAGAGTCTTCTTAGAGTTGGTGGTTCTTGATGGCACTGTGTCAACGATTTCAAGCTCATTTATACAGAATATCATATATTTTCATAGGGGATCAGCAAATCACAGAATACATATCCCCGTATAATAGTCCTTTCCTTCATTTTATATAATATATAAAATTATATGATATTATCATGTATTTTCATAATCATTTTTATCTCATAATTACTTATTAATTACAATTTAATAATTAATATCTAATAAACTATACATTTTCAATAGTATATGCCCCATTTTATGTAGTTTTATATAGATTTACTCTTAATCCCCCATACTTGTGTTACCAACTGTACTAGCTAAGAAAAAAAGAGATCCCTTCCCTAATACTCTTAACTTTTGACCATGTTATGGGAAGTGGGGCATATGCCTTTCACCATATCCTACTGACTCGCACACCTTCTATTTTACACACCTAGGGCTGGGTAAGTTGCTTGGATTATCCCGGAGGGTCCTAGCTCATATATTACATCCCTACTTTCTTGATTTATCAGCTAATAATTATTTTTTAGGATCATCCCTTAGAACATGTAGAGGTTTCAACTTAATGTTTTTAAATGGTAACATACATATTTAATTAATTTATAAAATAGGAAATAATCTAATTAAGAAAATGACTGATCGATAACAATTTTTGGACTAATATTTCAGAAGTTATGATTGAAAGTGAAGAGTAGGTGCTTCTATTTTATCACTAGTCACTCTCTGTCCGTATTCCTTAACTCGCCTGGGTATAAAAATGAGAATAACATCCAAATTACTGCTCTAAAAGTTGTTTTTCGATCAGTCATTTTCTTTATTAAATAGTTTTCTATTTTAGGGGTGGCTGAGGGGAACTACGGCCATCTTAGCAAAAATTGTTATATCTCTGGTTCTAAGACTCTAAATGTTATTCTATTACAATAAATGGATGCATAAACATACTGATTGCATCATGTCAAAGTCTCAGATTTTTAAAATAATAATGTTAAAAATGCTGAAAAGAGCTGGAGTTGCAACCATAAAAAAAACTGCTATATGAATTTGATAAAAATGAAATAGCAATAAAAAATAGGAGATATTCAAAAAGAGTCCAAAATAAAGAAAGGTGTTAGGCAGGGATGTACATTATGACCTTTCATATTTAATACTTACATTCAAGAGGCCATAGACATTACAAGAGAGAGGACTTAGCTAGGAATAAAGGTAAATGGTCACAGAATAGACATACTCAGATTCGCGGACGACATTGCAATAATAGCGAAAATGAAAAAGATCTATAAATTATTTTAGGAACATTATAACTGATGATGGGAAAAGATTTACATATGAAAATAAACTCAAAGAAGACGAAAGCCCTACTATGTAGTATAGACAATAACATAACAACAAGATTAAAATTAAAGACGATGTATCTTTAGAACAAGTAAGAATTTCATATATTTGGGTAGCACTATAAGCTCAGATGGAAGATGCAAAAAGGAAATTATAAAGAGCTATATAATATGCCAAGCTAAGATGGCATTTAATAAGAAAAGAAGTCTTTTTACTTCAAAAATCATTGACCTTAATATTAAAAAGAATATACCAAAAACGTACATCTGGAGCATCATGTTATATGGATGCGAAACGTGGACTATTGTAAGAGAAGAAATGAGAAGAATAGAGGCATTCGAAATGTGGTACTATAGGGGGATGCAAAAAATAATTTGGACTGATTGAATTACTAATGAAGAAGTTTTAGAAAGGATATCTGAGAGGAAATTAATATGGAAGAGTATACAGAAAAAGCTAAATGAATTAATAGATCATACATTAAGGTACGCCGTGTTGCTATTATTAATCTTAGAAGCAATAATCGATGGAAAAAATCACAGAGGAAGACGAAGATTGCAATACCTAAGCCAGATCATAGAAGATCAACGATGTAAGTTCATATCAAGAGATGAAAAGGAAGGCTAGTGATAGAGAAACATGGAAGTTGCTGCAAACCAATTATTAGATTGAATAATGCAGAAAAAAAAAAAAAAAAATTTGAAATTTACTTCCATTTTAATCCATTTTAAGATTACTGAAAGTAATCAGTTTATATTTATCTATATATTTTTTTTATTAAGAATAATATCAATCTGTAGACTTTAAAATTGTAATAACTTATTGTGTTAAGAATTATAATTTAGCTGTACTACGAAAGAAGGTATCTAGTGACAGTATTTTACTCACTATTTAAATTGTTTATAATAAGAGAAAAAAATTTCAGAACGTTTAATGTGAGTTAAATCCTCCTTTACAAACCAATGCACTGGTAAATTTTTAATTTAAATTTAAGAATTTGAATTTTTAAGATAATTTAAACATAAATTTTAATATAAAATAAATATTGTCACGTTATTTTGGACCAAAAAATCATAACAATTTATTTAAAGATGAATTCAATTATTAACTAAAACAAATCCATCAATGATTCGATTTAAAAAGATGCCCATCACAAACATATCACAATGTAGCCGATTATTAAAAAAATAGAAATTAATTGTATTAATTATGCAATAAACATTTTAATGACTAAAGAAACTTATAGTATAATGTTCGTAACATCAACTATCCGAAAATAATAATATTTATTGACTTATTTTTCTTATAAATATACATTGTTACATTTGGTAAAAATGAATAAACGAGTTGTACTAAGCCATAATAAAAGTGAGACTATATTTAGCTTCGGTGCAAAACTGAGAAGGTATTAATTTTACCATGATTTTTTTTTTGTGTCTGTTACCACTTTTTCTTAACTCTCACTGGACCGATTTCTTTCAACGATACGTCAAAAGATCACTAATCGTATTTAGTCAAAAATATTAACCTCAAAAATTGAAAAAATTTCCCTCGTTCCCCATAAATGGGGGAAACCTTCAAAAAAATTGCTCATTTTCAAAATTTTTTTACTTAAAACTGCCATAACATTTTTAAAATTGACCAAATCAATATAATTTTTTTTTATAGATGCATGATGTCTTTATCTATCATTTGGTATATTCTTTTATAAATCTGACCGTTTAACTGCCTGCAGGGGGGGATTCAAAATGACAACTTTTTCACAAAAAATACACTTTTTCAACTTAACTTTTGAAAGTGTCCTGGAAAGTCTGACACTTTTATATACATCTTAAATTAAAGCTAATGTAATGTACTTTTTTATACAAAAAAAAAATTTCGGACTTTATTTTGTCTTTATGGTGAAAATCGTTAGCCATTTTCAATGCTATTTTTGTATGAAAATTCTCGATTTTTTATTTTACATTTTTAACTTTATAATGCTATTACTTATTGAAAAGTGTATGGATCAACACAATTTTTTTATGTAAAATTTTATTTATGTCCCTTTTTCATTCGACATACTTTATCTTTATCAGGATATAAATAAGGAAATAGCAGATCTCATATTGCTTTTGAAATAATCCATCATTTTTTTAAAATTAAACACTATCTAATAATTTGCATAGAAGCGTATTTTATCATAGTGATTTTAATCACTTTTAGATATCATTATACTTGATCCAACTATGCCACGCCACCACTGTGCCGCGACTCACTGTGCTGGGTTTTTTTTTGTTTTTTTTTTTATGTACAGATTATTTAATTGGAATTAAAATAATCCATAATGAATATTAGGATATTATTTACCTATTATCATATTATTTAATGATTTGTATTTCTTTTTTTTTTTTTTGTAATATTAATTGTTTTTGAGAATATTGTTTAAAAAAGGCGATTTGCACAAATCAAAGAATGTAATATTTTTATAAATAGATACGCTTCTTAAATTTTTTGACTGATATTTGAATGTTCGTAGAATTTTCAATGAACGAAATTCATAGGGATAGTTTTCATTTAATTTCTTTCAAAATAGTTTAGTTTCATAAATATCACCAACTTAAACAAATATAAATAAATACAATTTTTATAACTTTAAGGAGAGTTACAATAACTTTTCACTTACAATATGTGATAATCAGGTAAATAAACAATATGTTTTATACGTTGTTTTTTTATTATAAGTATAATTTTTCTCTTACAAAAATCAAAATTGATTAATAAAAAATAATTCATTATTTTTGTTAAAAAATTAATCGTATTTTTCTATTAAAAAAAATTGCTATACTTAAACTATAAAAAACACAAAGAACGGTAAAAAAAATAATTTTATAATTAAGCATTAAATATATGATTTAATAAGTAAAAATAAAAAAAAATATTTTAATGTTAAATTGTTAGAAATGAATACAGTGTGTTTCTAAAGCTTCATACTATTACGAACTGATATAGCTCAGCAATAGTTAATACCAGTTTAACGAATCATAAATTTATGGAAAGATTAATAAGTAAAGTTTATTTTATGTAGCTGATAAATACTGTAATGATTATTGAACTGCTGTTTGTTTGTTTGATATGGCGACTCTGCCACAGAAAGTGTTTAACGTGCTCTGTTTTAGTCAGTGCAAATCAGTAATAACTGTTCAACGTTATTTGAGAAGAATTTATGGAACTTAAGTCCAACTTCTTAAAGCATTCTATGTTGGCATCAAACGTTTCAAGAAATTGGTTATTTTTGTGCAAAGAAACGCTCAGGTCGATCTTGTTTCTCTGACGAAAACATCAAGCATGTTCGACTCAGTTTCACTAGTAAACCAGAAATGTTTACACTACGTGCAAGCCTGGAACTAGACACAGTGTGTAATTACTTTTTATGGGACTTTTTAAATGATAAAGTTTATGTACAACCATTACCTACAGACTTGAAAGAGCTCAAAACCAGAATTAAAGATGCTGTGAATACTGTGATACAGGATATAATCAGCAACGTTTGGGAGGAATTCGAATACCGTACATGTTATAACGTTGGTCATATTGAATTTATATAAGTTGTAATAAAACTAAATAAAACTAGATTATTTTGAGAATATTTTGAACTTCATTTCACCTTTATAACTTCATTTTTAAAATAAATAAAAATGTTGAAATCCTGTGACGTCTTTTGGGTCAAGAATTATACTAAACACTTTGATCGTCATATTTAAAACTAAAAAGTTGCTTAAATAATTTTATTAATCAGTTTAATGAATTATGCTTCTATAAACTAATTTTTTATAATTATTTCTTCACTAATTGAATAAAGGTTATCTTTTCTTAAACACATTTCAGATTGCTGTAGATATTCATTTTTTGTTCGTTTTGACTTGGTAAAATTATTTAGAATTTCTTCTTTAGTTTTGTTTACAGTTTCAGGCATTAAAAATATACCAAATAATGAAGCAAATGCTGAAAACCCGAAGAAAACCCATAAAACAGAAAGAAATCCGAACTGTTTAACTGCTGCAGGAAATATTTTAACACCGCTAAATAACATGACATAGGCTAGAGAATACATTATACCAGTCATAACTCCATTAACATGAGGTGGAAATACTTCAGCACAAAATGACCATGGCAAATATCCCAATCCAATGGCAGAAAATATCGTAAATGCGGCTAGACAAATAAAAGTTAGCCAAGGTAAAGGGTTAGTGGAATCATCCTGAAGAACTCCATTAATATCGTACAATTTTAAGTATATAGCAACTAAGGCTAATGAAATAGACATTCCAGTAGCTGAAATAAATGTTAAAATTTTTCTTTTCATGTTACGAAGAATAAACGATGTCACCACCGATGTAATCATTCGGCAAATGGCTATTAAGACAGTCATTTTGAAAGGATCGATAGGTATTTTTAGATATTTAGTAAAGTCGGTTAAATAACTCCATATGATAAAAATTCCAGAGTTTGTTTGTACAAAGAAAAATAAAAACGTCAATAAAGTGGGTATCCATACAGAACGACTTAAAAACGTTCTAAAAGTTATCCTTAATTTTCCATTTGTTTCAGAATATTTTTTAACTTCCACAAATATTGGACTAGATCCAAACCATTTGTAAACATTAGTAGCTTCTTCATGTCGACGATTTTGGTTTAACCAAACAGGTGATTCAGGTAAAAATATCATCAATATTATAAGACCAGCAATATTTAAAATTGCTAATATACCTGAAGATATTTGCCATGTCGTCATTTTTGCCATCGCAATACATAATAACATACCAACTGAAGTTAAAACTGCAGGAAAAGATAAGAAAAAAGCGCGATACGTAGGTGGACTTGTTTCACATATGTATACATTCATTGCTGCTGAACCACCACCTAAATGCATAAAATAATCCAATATTAAAATGAAACTCAAACAATAAAAATAATTTATTTATTTAAAAATAATAATAATAAGCAATGGAAAATGTATACATTTAACGTTAAAAAAAAATATCTTTTTTTTTTAATTACATTTTTTACAAAGACTTAATTAAGAAAATGCTTTAAGTTATAAATTAATGTAAAAAAATCAAATCCCATTATTAAAATATTTTTGTAATTTTTCTATGTTGAAATATAATTAAAACGAATTAATATAAAAGTTCAAAGAGCATATTATGCAAAGTGAGAAATTAAATTAGATAATATTAAAATTATTATCATTAAAAGATTCTACACGAATGTACAAGAAAGTAGTTTGAGAATATTTCTAGGAATGAAGTTATTATTAACAATAAAAGTCAGTGTTTCCTAAATATGTGGGCACTACATTCTCATTAAAATTTTTCATGTCTGTTTATTTTAATTAAAATATTACATATTGAAAACAAGTTGTTTTAAGAAAATTATTTCTGGTATAATTTAGAATAATATATTTATTGATTTACCAGTTGTTACTTAATTTTTTATTTATCCTTTATACCTAATCACTATTCAACTTAATTTTTTCAAATAGTAACATACATAGTTTGAACTTATAAAGTAGAAAATAATGTAATTAAAAAAATGACTGGTCGATAACAACTTTTGAACAAGTATTTCAGAAGTTATTAACAAATTATAGTACTGATTGGAGGTGAGACAAAGATGCTTCTATTTTTATCATTAGACTATTTTCGGTCTACCTTCTTATCAATCTAGTTGATATAGTATGAAGTATAGTAATATAGTATAGTAGTATGAAAATGACCAGTCATTTTTTTAATTACATTTTTTCTATTTTTTAAGCTAATTAATTATGTATATAAATTTATTTCAATAAATATGCACTCCTATAGGATATAAGGGATGAATTTCAAACAATTCTAAAAATTTGAATTATTAAAAAATATATATCTTAAGTATAAAACACGAATTTTTTATTTAANAACAATTCTAAAAATTTGAATTATTAAAAAATATATATCTTAAGTATAAAACACGAATTTTTTATTTAATTAAAATATTTCTAAACATTATTATTAGTTAAATTTCGACACTTCAGTATTTTTCTGGTAAATTAAAGTTATTAATTATTTTATTAACAATTTTTCTAGTTATTTTTTTAAAGTAAATAAAATTATTTACAAAATTTTATTAAATTTATGGAGTATTTACCGACAGATAATCCAACAATAGCTCGACTTATATAAATGTGAACAATCGATTTAGCCATAAACATTCCAATATAACTAATTATTAAAGGCAAATAAACTAGTTCCATACATATTTTACGACCATATTTGTCCATTATCACTCCAAACACTAGATTACCAACAGGTGTCAACATATACAGCAGACTAGCTAAAATTATTGGAATTATTTTAAACCATAATTAATAAAATATACAGCGAATTATTATAAAATAATCTTATTGAATACCAATCCACGAAGCCTCTTCGTCATTCACTTGAATACTAGATTCAGGTGACCGCATAAGAGGTAACATAACACCAGAAAATCCAACAGCTGTGGCAGTCAAAAAAATTTGATAGTACATGATACTGTACATACAGCCCTTAATTGAAAATTAAAATCGTAATTTCAGTTTATATTAAATAAATTAAAACAAACTACTTACCAACTTAAAGTAACCCATTTGTTTGCTAATTATTATCGATCCAGTCAGAAAGAAATTATATTAGAATTTTGTAAATAATATTTTATTCTACAAATTATTTAACGCCATTTTATTTGATGTTTTTAATTATTAAAAATCATATTATAGTAATTTTTGTTAAAATTAAAAAATAACATTGCTGTCAATTGGTTAATTTCTGAAATGCGTGACTATTCATTAAAACGTCTTTACACGTGATCCCATCACAATACACTGTAATCTACAATCGATCTATAGGATAATATACACTTGAAATATTATAATTGCAAAAACAAATATTTTATCGCTTTTTAAAAATCTATAACAGGAAAAAAAATTATGAATATGTATGAAGTGTTGAATCGTCTTATGATAAAAAAACAATAATTATTTACATTGTGAATAGTTAAGGCTTTGTTACAATGCTTTATCAAAAAGATAAAATACTGTTTAGTTACTAGTTTAATACTTTATTATATGGATACTAGACTAAAAATATACTACATACAAATACATACACGCATACATAGAATAACGTAAAACTTTAATATGACCCTTGAATTATAAAATTATATTGCATATATTAAAAAAAATTTTAACTAGTAATTAAGATTCAATGATCAACATAATTGTAGTGTAAACAGTGCAAAGCATTACCCCAAGCACGTTAGACCGGTCGTTTAATTGAATGACCGGTCTATGAATTACTAAATTATCTAATCCGTCACATATGTTCTTCCTTTCATGATTATATTTATTTTATTTTAATACACAAGCTAAAATAATAATGAAATTACATGGAAATATAATGAAATAGTGATACTGAGTAAGACATATAATAACCAACATCTTAAGGAATATATTTAAATTTATATTAGTAAATTTATTGTTACAATGGTAGAATATTTCTCACAAAATTATAATGAGTTACTTATGCAGGATGATCCTTCCATTAATTATTTTTATTAGTTGGTAAAGCTTGAACACAAAAATTGGAACGAAAAAACACAGCAAAATAAAATTGATACCTTCTTAGCTCTAATTGAAGAATAAAATTTATTTGTCTCTATAATTTCTAACTATTTAATTTTTATACACTTAAATATGATTATGTACAAAAGGAATTAAGTAATCTTAATTCTACACGGTAAAAAAAAATTTATTTGGAAAATAGTTAAAAATAATATAGTTGGGATAACTTTAATAAAGTATTCATAACTATCTTAGTTGTTAATTCTAACAGGTATTATTAAAAAACTATTAAATCAGTTCAGTAGAGGAATATGGTAATTACCACTAATTTATTCGGATACAGCAATATAAGGTTTACATAACATAATCTATAATCTAGAAACCTTGGTAACAACCATACAAAATAGTTCATACTACCATAATGTAATGGTAAACTATACACTTTTTCAGTAAAAACAACAGAAGGCCATTTAAAATGAGGAAAATAGCGTTGAACAAGAGTTATCGTGTTTAGACACTGTTATAATTTACTATCTGGATGTACGTACTAAAACGCGCGCTATTCGATTATCATTATGGAATTTCTAGTGACTGCAGATTAAAAGAAAAATTGACAAATTAGCTTTTTTGACTTAAAATTAATTAATAATTATTGTCAAAGATACAATAAATAAAGTTTAACGGAAAATAAGATTAGGTTAACTTACAATTAATGTTAGTATGGCCTGCTGAACAAGAATTAAAAGAAAAATGTTAAATTATATTGATAATATAACTCTGTTATTTAAATATTGGGTAAATCATAATCAAATTAGACTTATATTTATTAATTAATAATCCACAATCAAAAAAGTAATTAAATAGATATTAGATCCGTGTTGTTTTAACCGATCTATCACAATAAAAATATCGTTTTTATTATAGTAAATAAAAATGTTTGCAGTTGATAATGAATTTGGCATTTAAAAATTTATCAAACAAGTTCTATAATAATTAAACTTACTAATATTAATCGATCGATTTTCCTTAAAATTTCTTTGTTTGTGTAATTTAAAAACTAATTTTAAATAATAATAATTATTTTTCAGTACTCATAATTATGCAGAAGTGCTCGTTCATGGCTACAACTAAATCTAAATAAAAATACATGTTTAGTTAATGACTACGACAATTAATTAATATAAACATTGCAAAAAATAAAAACTTAGGCAAATAAAATTTTGGTAGCTAAATCGATTAAAAATATCACAAGTTAAGTTGGTAGATACTACAATTGACTAGAATAAATTTGCTAATTAGTATCAACGTATTACAATGAACATATTTTTATTAGATAATTAGTAGCTTAAAAAATAGCAATTAGTGTAACAACAAGTACACTAATCAATTAAAATAATTTGTACATTGTCAATAACAGACAATACATTACGATTCTCAATAATGTATTATTGAAAATGTTCTTGAAAACAAAATTGAATAAGTGTGGTATCAAAAAATAAATTAATAAAGAACTTTAAAAGATGAATAACTCTAAAATGTTCATTCATTGATGACGTTATCTAACCTATAAAAATCTTCAACTTATAAAATTACTGAATCATAAATGATGAGACAAAAGTTTTGTATATTATGCTAAAATCAAATTCTATGATCACCCCTAAAAGGAAGTCTCTTACGCATTTATTTTGAAACCGTTTATATTTTAGAAGCACTTTTATTTCAAAATATATCTATATGAAAAAATTGATCTCAAAAAAAAAATGTTTGTAATAAAACCAATAAATGTTTTTATGTTGTGTAAAAAAGCTTTAATCTTTAAATAACGACACGATACACATAAAATATTTAAATAAAACAAAAACTTAAAACTATTACTAAAAATGTAAAATATATTATTGTTTTCGTTTTTCTTCGAAATAAACGGACGAAGGTAAAAGAATAGTATAAATAAAACATAACATTGAGGTATTAATACAAGACTCGCCTACAATCGATTAGGTGTTGATTTTTCGGCAATGATTGGAAGTAGTTTCCCCGAATCATAATTGGGATATTTCATTGACCACCAATTGTATAGAAAGAAATGTACTATGTTTAGCTTAAAATACCCAAACCGGTAAGAAAAATTAAAAATTCTAAAAATAATTGAAACTCATTTTATTATTCTGATATATTTCCATGACTTCAATTGAAATCATAATACTCGTACGTTTAATATATAATGTTTTTACACAACGCATGTTCTAGCAATAAACCGGAAAATTTTTTTTTTTTTAATTTTCTGCACGATAATAACAAGCATATGCTTATACAAGTATATTTAATACATATTTAATTATAAGGCAAACTTAAAAACTATTGACAATAAAATTTTTTTTTAATTTTCTTAAATATTAAGTATTAAATTGAAAATAAGATTGTTTATAAAATAAGATGTTGGTATTATTAAAAAAAAATTGTTTTCAATCTACACGTACACTTGTTGTTTGAAAAACAAAATAAACATAATATTTTCATATTTTATAATAGTTTATTTTTATTTAATTACCTTATTATATTCCAGAAAACACCAAGAAAATATTATTGTATAATTTTTTCATATCTTAAACAGGATCTCAAAATTTCATAGTACATGAATACTTTAAAATCAAATTTAGTAGTTATTTCAATCGGCACTCATAAATAGTATTTGAGAATATTTCTAAGTACCTGTACTTTTCAATAATATTATTTTTTGTTTTGTGTACATTGTATTTTGATTCATTATGTATAATTAACAAAAGTATTAATTAAATACTAAATAACAAATAATTACTAACTATTAGATTTTAAAGTATTTATATATTTTTTTTACAATTAAGTGGTTTAAAAATATAAAGTTCAAATTTATTTAGATTTATAAGAGCAATGTATACAAATAATGTATGGAAGTGTTCATAGTCATACAGAAAACATTTTTTTTTTTCATAGCTTTTAATATATAAGCATATAGTTCAGAATAATATAATAACACTTATTAATATGTGTAATATTATTAAATATCAATTAAATATAGTATGAAATTGATATTTAATAATTTAGTATTGTAATTTTTACGGAGAAATTCTAAAGTAGTTATTAAATAGCAGAGTGTGAAGGTAACATACAGCGTGCAGTTGAAGAAATGAATGAGATGCTTAAAACATTAGAGATAAAAAAAAACAGTGCAAAAACGAAGATCTTAGTCTGCGCCAGAGACCCGAAAGTAAAAGCTTATGTATAGATAATCAAAAATTGAAGCAAGTAGAGAAAATGGTATACCTAGAGAGCGAAATCACATCTGATATGAGCGCCCGCGAACTAAAGCAACGCATAGCATAAGCAAATACTGTCTTTAGTGAAAATCATAAGTTGCTCACTTTAAAAAAGTTACAAAAATGTTTTGCTTTTAGCTTTACAAATAATAGACTATATTATATTTAGTAACAATAGATCAGGAAATTACAATTAAACCAAACATTACAAAAACATTTTACTTGCAGTTTTACAAAATAATGACCTATATTACACAAGCATTGACACAGCGCGCTGCATATGTACTGCGAACATGCAAAGATAAAAATAAAAACTCAACACAGTGGTGTCGCGGCACAGTGGGGACGTGGTATAATTGGGTGCAGTATAGATTTAATCTGATAGTGATTAAAATCACTATCATAAAAACGCTTCGATGCAAATCTGTAGATAGTGTTTAATCTTTAGAAATAGGTGGATAATTACAAAAGCAACATCAACTTCTATAATTATATCCAGATTAATAATTATTAGATTCAAAAATATAATATATAATTTTTTAATTATATACTATATAATTTTTATAATTAATCGTTTTCAAATTATTATTGATTTAGATTATTAATATGTTAAAAGTAATTATTTTTAATCAACATTTTTTCTGTGAAAGTTTATAATAAAAAAAAATGAATTTATTGCCATAACTTTTAGCTCAACTTGCCAATTTGAAATTGACATCATTAAATAATCAAAAATGGTATTGTTAAGATTAATATGCAGTCAGAAAATTTTATAATTACTATTTACGGTAAATTGATCAGAAAAGCTCGATTTTTTTTGTATTTCTATCGTAATAGATAACTTCAATAGAAATCATAGTAATCATTTCTAATTAACTTTTGTTGTTTAAAAACATTCTACAATTGAATTATGCAGAACTGAATTAATTTTAATGATTATCAATAACTATAAAAACCATTAAAAAATACATTTTTAAAAAAATAAACTCAATTGAGCGTATTATAAAATTTGATTATAATTGTAAAACTCCATTGTTAAATTGAGGTAAAACTAAAAAATATTTTTTTTTATTTGTGATTTATATAACAACATGTTTCAAAAAACTTTGGAATGTTATCGAATGTTAGTAACACACACAAATAGAGTTAAAAAATTAACAAATTACAAAGTAAAATTATTTATTTTTGTGGTAGAATACTTTTATCATATCGACAATAAATACTTTAAAAATATTAGAAATAAATGATTTTAATTGTTAGTATGGAAAAAGCTGGTTAAGCTACTTTTTATTTGAATAAGGAATTTTTTAAGGGTAATATCTTCAACTAAATATGAATTATAATCATTTGACATATCGTTGAAAAAAGTAGGTTAAGTAAGGGTTGGAAAAATAAATCGCAGCCACAAAAAAAACACATAGTAAAATAATATTAACATTAATAAGAAATTTCTTCTCGCGAGGGGAGACTACAGTAATGGGATCCTTGATATTTATTGAAGTTATTGAATCTAAATGAGTTAAAAACCAAATTATTTAAAAATTTTTTTCTAACTTAAAAAATGCAAATTGTTAATGCCAGCCCTCTGGAATTGAAATTCGTATCCTAAGCGTGATAATCACAAGTGTTACCGATTCGGCAACTGTAAATCTCAATCAATTGATAAAATTGGTAATTTATGCTAATTCGAATTTTAAAATTACTTTTTCGACTTTAAAAAATCATAGTAATTTAAATAAGTTTAACTTCTTATGTCTTATGAACTTTATTCTAAGACAATTTAACTATATAATATTCATGAAAGTCAGTGTATTCCCCTTGTAAGGTATTTTAGAATAAAATAAAATACAAAATACAGAATTTTAACACAAAAATAGCATATTTTTTAGTACGTTAGCCATTTTTACCAAGAAGAAAATCTATATTTCGAATTTTTTTTTCTTAGTAAATTATATAATATAAGCTTTGATTTAGATTAGATGAAAGTGTCAATGTGTTCTGGAACATTTTCAAAAATTAAATTCAAAAAGCTTAATTTTTGTGTAAAAATTGCTTTTTTGAANTCCGAAAAAGATCCAGACACATACACCCATTACCATTCCCAGGGAGGATCAAAGGACACGTTCCGGAAGAAGAGTCCATTTTCCAGACCGTCTTCAAGTAGGCTCCGCTTGACTCCGTCACTGGTAGGGGAGTGATGTAGCGACCAAAACATACGCAACGAATATTCTCGAATGTTCTCGTTATCAAAAACCTTCGAGAAACTTCGATAACGCCATAAGATAACCTACGCGGGTATAGAATATTCTAGAATTAGCGAGAGCCTTATCGGAGCTATATATATATCGGAAGAATCAGTCAGTTTAGTTAGTTCAGTTCAGTTCAGACTGTCTAGTCCGCGATACGCTACACGACCGCTACGCTCCGCCGCTGTGGTCATCGTGTATTATGTTTACTTCGATTATTTTATTTTTCCTTACTGTATTTNGAAGTTATTGAATCTAAATGAGTTAAAAACCAAATTATTTAAAAATTTTTTTCTAACTTAAAAAATGCAAATTGTTAATGCCAGCCCTCTGGAATTGAAATTCGTATCCTAAGCGTGATAATCACAAGTGTTACCGATTCGGCAACTGTAAATCTCAATCAATTGATAAAATTGGTAATTTATGCTAATTCGAATTTTAAAATTACTTTTTCGACTTTAAAAAATCATAGTAATTTAAATAAGTTTAACTTCTTATGTCTTATGAACTTTATTCTAAGACAATTAAACTATATAATATTCATGAAAGTCAGTGTATTCCCCTTGTAAGGTATTTTAGAATAAAATAAAATACAAAATACAGAATTTTAACACAAAAATAGCATATTTTTTAGTACGTTAGCCATTTTTACCAAGAAGAAAATCTATATTTCGAATTTTTTTTTCTTAGTAAATTATATAATATAAGCTTTGATTTAGATTAGATGAAAGTGTCAATGTGTTCTGGAACATTTTCAAAAATTAAATTCAAAAAGCTTAATTTTTGTGTAAAAATTGCTTTTTTGAATTTCCCCTTATGGCAGGTTTTGAGCCAGACTTCTGAAAAATGTATATCAAATAAAAGAAAAATATCTAAGGTTTTAATATAAAAAAATGATTTTAATTCGTTAATTTTTCAAAAAGTTATGGCAGTTTTAAGTATTAAAATATTTCATGTTAAACAGTGATTTTTACATAAAAATTAAATTTTTCGTTAAATTTGACGGTAATTTTCCTAAAGAAAAAAGGTGTCGGGACAAATTTTTTTTTTTTGAACTTATAGTATTTATTGTAAGCTTTAATTTTACATATGTTTAAAGGATGCAGAATTTCCGAAACATTTTCAAAACTTAAGTTAAAAAAGTTCTACTATCTATACGTATGTTTCAAGTTTTGAACGCCCCCTGTATAAAGGTTAATTGTCCAATATAAATAAAAAGTATGTTAAATGAAGGAAGTATTACACATTGTATTTAGAAAAAAAAATTGTGTTGATACATATATTTTTTGAAAATTTATAGCAATTTAAAATTAAAAATTTTAACACAAAAATAGCATGTTTTTATCTACAGCAGCCGTTTGTACATAGAAGATAAGGTATCGGGACAATTTTTTTTTTTCATTTTATAGTACATGACATAACCTTTAATTTGATATATGTTTGAAGGACGCAGTATTTACGGAACAATTTCAAAAGTTAAGTTGAAAAATTTACTATATTAAATACCCCCCTGGGAGCAGGTTATGTGTTAGATTTTCAAAAAAATGATATTAATTGAAAAGAAAATATCTAAGATTTTAATGTAAAATAAAAATTAAGTTGATTTGTTAATTTTTAAAAGAGATATGACAGTTTTAAGAAAAAAAGTGAAAAAAACTCAGCACAGGGTGGTCGCGGCACAGTGGTGACGAGGCATAGATGAATCAAGTATAATGATATCTGACAGTGATTAAAATCAATATCAAAAAAAAAATGCTTCGATGCAAATCTTTAGATAGTGTTTAATTTTAAAAAAATTGGTGGATTATTCCAAAAGCTATATGATCTGCTAGTTCATTATTAATATCCTGATTAAGATAAAGTATGTCGAATAAAAGAGAGATATAAATATTATTTCTCAAAAAAAAATTATGTTGATCCATACACTCTTCAATTAGTTATAGCATTATAATGTTAAAAATGTAAAAAATAAAATTTTCACACAATAATAGCATTTGGTAGCCATTTTCACCGTGAAGATAAAATTAAGTCCGAAATTTTTTTTTTTCATGATAAAGTATATTATATTAGCTTTAATTTAAGATATATATAAAAGTGTCAGACCTTCCGGAACATTTTCAAAAATCAAGTTTAAAAAATTAATTTTTAGTGAAAAAGTTGTCATTTTAAATCTCTCCCTGTGGGCAAGTAAAGGGTCACATATAAAAAAAAGTTATACCAAATGAAAGGTAATGATATCATGCATCTATATAAAAAAAATTATATTGATTTGGTTATTTTTAAAAAAGTTATAGCAATTTTAAGTAAAACAAATTGAAAAAATTGAAAAAATTAGCGATTTTTAAATTTGGAATTTTTTTGGAGGTTTCCCCCGTTTACGGGGAACGAGGGAATTTTTTTCAATTTTTGAGGGTAATGTCTTCAACTAGATACGATTTGTGATCTTTTGACATATTGTTCATCAAAATCGGTTTAGTGAGAGCTGAGAAAAAGTGGCAACAGACACAAAAAAAAAAAATCATGGTAAAATTAATACCTTCTCAGTTTTGCACCGAAGCTAAAATCAGTAGACAGATATGTAACATATATTGAGAGTAATAAAATACGGTAAATATAACTGGACGTGTAGTAGAATGTCACAAGAGAAGGATTTTAACAGAAGAGTAAGGCGTGTCGTCGGTAATCTAATATTGGCTATAGCTATCATCATTAATTGCGATAAAAAAGAGGTTGTGGAGAAGTAACAAGACCACACGGGTAACTCTAAATATAAATTTTGAAGAGGTTGGTCGATAATGCAAACACACTACAGGGGATGGGCAATTATGTCAGTAGTTATAGAGTAAAGCTATTGGCACAACTTTAACTATTTTATCGATAGAAACAAGTGTGGTGGTTTTTTAAATTAGTTATTTTTTTATTAATAAGGCTTTGAGGCTAGTCGCTTTAAATTTTTAACTAAAATTTTTAAAACTAATTTTTTCTCAACTTGGAAGGTATTATAATCAATTTAAAAAGGTATCAATAGATGTACATTATAAACAAATTAAAAAAAAATCTATCATTCTAATAATAATAATAGATAATTATTCTAATAAATAACTAAAAAATCTGTAGTTAAAACAAATGCTTTTATTAGAAAATGTTTTTTTTTCCAAAATAATATTTAACTTAGTAGTCAGATTTGTCATAAATCATTAAGTTGTACGCAAATAATAAATCTAGAATATTTGTTTTTTTCAAATTTGAATATTTTTAAAATGATAAAATTTAAATGATACTCGTAGAAAACACAAAACACACATTTTTATATCTTTTTCAATTATTTATTGTTTAATATTTGATAATTAACTAATTAATTATAAAAATATTTAAATAAAAATACAATTGCATGGATTAAGGAATTATTATTGTTTATATATTAAAACACAACGAAATAAAATTATTGGAATATAATAAGAATTATTTCAAAACATTGCTAAAAATGATAATTATAATACACTAAAAACAGTACTAATTCATTAAAAATTTTATGATTTATTGGGAATTATATCGTAAAATATTGTGTAACTGCAGAAATCAACTTTTTCAAATAAAGTTTTAACCTTATTCAAATATGTATTTAGATTATTATAATTATCTTGTACTATCTCTTCTAAATCTTCTCCCCGTTCTATTCTTACAGAAAAACTATTTGGAATATCATAATCTTGTAAATCACATAAAACATGATTACATTTAATATGAGTTGCCACTACATTGTAAATGCTGTACACTTTGTTTATATATATTTTACCATACATTTTTTCATCTGAGTCTGTCAATTTTTCAGATTTAATTGAATTGTCTAATAATTCCTCAATTCTTTGTAAAATTAAATCATGTTTTAAATGAAAAAATTTTATGAATTCTTTTACTATATTCATCATTGAATACCAGAGAGTATTCCAGTTTTCAATATTTTTATAAAAATAACAATATATATTAGCAATAAAAACTGATACGTGTACTGTTAGATGAATATATAAAGAGAATTTTACAATCTCAATTAAATATATTCTGTATGTAATTAAATCTTGATAACTTTCTTTTTTATCAACCCACACATCCATAGCATTTTTATAATGTTTGATTAAATATTCTTCGATTCTATTCCATTTAATAAATGAACAATTTGTAAAAAGTGTTTGTACAGAATTTTTATTCGAAATGATATCAAATAAAAATAAATTTTGTGGTGTATAAAAATTAACTGTTTTTTCTTTTCCATTTCCATATACAAGTGTAATATTCTTATCAAGGTATGATAATTGTTTGGAAATCGAATTAATTGACTGTTTATTGTTTGATTTATTCATTGAAAACCTACTTAATAGCCCTTTATGATTTTCAGTTTTGTTGAGGTAAAGTTTTATTTGAGATTTAATCAATTTGATAACATCAGAAATATGATCAGCTTTATGCTTCATTATATCTTGTTTTTCAAATTCGTAATAATTATTTAGAGGCTCATAATATTTGTCAACTGAATTTGAAAGAATACTAAGCTGCCACAACCACCAAATTTTGTGATTGGATGTTATACTCAAAATTCGTGCGATTAGCTTACCGAAGTGAATGAAATACATTATAAATGTGTCAATTGTTGTTTGCTCGATGATCTTTATCCAATTTTCAAATATTTCTAAAATATTTTGGATTTCCTCTACAATATTACTTGGGACTTCAAGATGATTCGCATTGATCCCACGTTGAAAGAGAGTGATATTAAATAAAAAAATTAATCCCAAATTCACTATTTTCATGATTTTGTTTTTTTTATTGAATTATTTTATTTTTCTTTAATTATATTATGTTTTCGTTTTGGATTTATTTTGCCAAATACACTATTGAAAGAAAACTAAATATAATAGTTTTATACTCTTCTTCTTTTGTAAAACTTACAACAATCAATTTTAAATTTATAAATTAATACAAATAAATTTTTAATAAATACACTACTAGAATTGACATATTTTTCTCAAATAAAATCATTGACAAACATTTGAAAAAAAATACATATGTTCAGAAAGTAAAGAAACAGCTAAATTATTATTAACAATGAGAACAATAGAAACCCGTGTCTTTACTTACTGAATACTCTATATTATTGTTTTATTGTATTATTTTAGCTTCTTAAATCAGAGTTTTAATACATTATTGATGTACGTAATAAAATCTAAATTTAATGAACAACCTAGTGAACATTTTTTTAAGTAAAATAAAAATCATATATCTTTAATTTAAATTTATAGTAACCAATATATGTAAAAAATGTTATAGAAATATTGATACTTAAAAAATTGTTTAATGATTTTACCAGTTATGGTACGTGGATGCTGGTGGTGGGGATACGACTTTGAATATAATACCACTAGTCATTAGTATTAAAAATTGTCGCCGTCTTCCCTGCCAACGATCATTCTAACTTAGAGCACCCCCAAGATTTGAACTATAGTTGCGTCACTATTTCTAATTTCTAAGCTACATACGTTTCACCAATTAAGGTTTTCAGCTGATTTCCAAAAATCAGTAACATTTTAATGTTTTCCATTGGAAATTAAGTGGCATTTTAATCCTTCTGCTGCGCCACATAATAGAGGTCTGTATGAAGTAACGTTAACGTGACAAAATCAATCCTCTACCATAATACCAGTAATATCGTACTTAATTTTGAAGAGTTAACTACATTATGCTGTCGAATAGAAGCATTTTTAAATTCGCGACCGCTAGCGCGCTGTGTCAACTAAACGTAAATGAAGTCGTTACTCCTGGGCATTTTCTGGTTGAACTTTCTCTGATAGACCTTCCTGAGAA
Organism: Daktulosphaira vitifoliae; assembly: GCF_025091365.1. Lineage (NCBI taxonomy): Eukaryota > Metazoa > Arthropoda > Insecta > Hemiptera > Phylloxeridae > Daktulosphaira > Daktulosphaira vitifoliae. The sequence continues at coordinate 34,954,828 of NW_026099575.1, forward strand.
GGATGTTACAAATTTTGCTGTCAACCGCTCAACTCGTTGGCCTATAGTGGAATAAAATGTTCAGAAATGGTTTGACAACTATCTATGTTCATTCCAACGACGGTTAAAATGGTATTATCCTCAATAAAATATTTCTAAAGGGGATTTCGTTATACTGCGAGAGAACCACCCACACTTCTCCTTCTTAATGGCCATTTTGTTGCGTTTGAAAATTTTCCAAATAAAGATAATCATTGTATAATGGTTGTTCGCTTTGTACTCCTAAGGTTGTGCTTACTCAACAAATCACTAAACTAGTTAAGTAGTCCATTGAGAAGGTTGATTCTTTGTAATATTCTATTTTATTACTATTAATGTGTAAATTAATGATTTTGTTGAAATGTATGTGATTCATTTTATAGTTTTCATAGGTTATTTGATGTTGCGTTGAAAATTTACTTTGTAATTTATTCTTAAGTAACCATTGTTCCTATTTGTAATTCAAAATATTGTTTTGGTTGAGTTCTTCAACGTAGGGAGTATGTTGATAAGTTATTTTTGATGACTTTTTATACATTCCACTACTTTTTCTTATGTTAATGTCAATAACAAAAAAGTGATAGTAAAGTATTACACATAGTTTTTTTTTCGTTCATTAAACTTTTAGTTTTCATTATTTTATAAAACACATCTTTCTTAACTATTGGTATATATGTAATTAACAAATAAACAAAGTTGGTGTATTTAATTTTGAAGAAGTTAAGATCAAACATAACATTTTTGTGAATAAATATTTTAATAATAATCAAGTCAAACGTACACAGCTTAAATATTGAGTTTAATAATAATAATAATTCTAAAAATGCGAGCGGATGATTTGTGTAAAAAAATCCCAGCACATTGAGGTCGTGGCATAGTGGGTACGTGGTATAATTGGGTTCAGTAAAGATGATATCTGACAGTGATTGAAATCACTACCATAAAAAACGCTTCGATATAAATCTTTAATTTTAAAAAATTGATTATTCTAAAAAGAAAATTTATTTTCCTTAAAATTTTATTACTCAATTTTTCGTACTAATTTCAAATCAGTAATTATATGTTTTCCATCATCAATAATTTTTGATATTATTACTAATTAGTTAAAAACTATAGGATATAACTATAAGGAAAATAAATTCTAAATATTTCTATTTTATCATCTATTTAACCACCAAGAGTTACATAGAAATTATTAATATTTCTTTTGAAATGATTTATTACGAAAAAAAAGTATTTAAAAACACAAAAAAATTGTTTTTACATTATAAAGGATTTTGATTTTTAGTATTTTAAAAATAATCAGTGCAAAATATTATTTTTAATATATGTTTTTGGTATTTTAATGTTGATTTTTTGAAAGTTTATAATAAAAAATAGTTAAACTATAAAAAAGCTCAACTTCAAAAAGTTTGAAATTTACATAATTAAATTGAACATTTTATGAGAATCAAAAATAGTATTGTTAAGATTAATATGCAGTCATGAAATTATATAACTACTATTTACTGTAAATTTATTAGAGCTAAATATGTTTTTGCACTTTTATTGTAATAAATAATTATTAATTTTTTGGTTAAATTCAGATAAAAATAAATCTCATGTATCATTAAAAAAAATTATATTGATTTGGTCATTTTTAAAAATAGTTATGGCATTATAAAGTTAAAAATATAAAAAATAATTTTTTTACAAAAATCATATTTTTCATAGTAACTTTGATATCCATTTTTACCATGAAAACAAAATGTAGCGAGGTGTAATGTATAGAAGTAATAAACACTTTTAAGATTTAATAACAACTATACTATATTACAACGAACTAATAAATAACAGCGAGAGACGAAGCGCGTGTAAGACAGAATGCAAAAGTGATTGACTGATCGACTGACTGACTGGAGCGACGATCTTGCCCTTAAATAGTCAGAGGAATCTTCTAGAGGCGGCGGCGGCCGGACATTCTAGAATATTCGACCGCCACACCACCCCCCTACGGAGTGGAGTTAGCTAGGGTCAAAAATGTCCGGGAATCTGACTCGGCGGCCTGAGCGAGTTGTTCGTACTGGCTGTGTTGATGGATCGGTATTAGGCGGTTGTTTCTGTTTGGTCGTATCCGGGGCAGTTGCTGGTGGAGCATGTGCCTGGCTAACGGTTGTGCTTTCGTTCACCATGAGGTAGGCAGGTTTTACTCTATCAATCGTCACCGTAACTGGTTGATTTCGAACTTTTATTGTGAACGTTTTGTCATTTCGGGCAATTACTTCGTAGGGACCTTGATATGGCGGTTGAAGTGCTGCTCGGACACCTCCCTCCCTGAGAAATACGTGTGAACAGTCCTTAAGGTCCGCAAAAACAAATGATCGTGGATTTGAGTGGCGAGATGCAGGTACTGGACGGATTTTATTCATAACACTGCGAAGACGATCTAGTAAGCTAGTTGGGTCGTTCGTACTGCTATTATCTTGCTTGTCTGTGAAGAAATCACCAGGAAGATTAAGAGGATNATGTTGCGTTGAAAATTTACTTTGTAATTTATTCTTAAGTAACCATTGTTCCTATTTGTAATTCAAAATATTGTTTTGGTTGAGTTCTTCAACGTAGGGAGTATGTTGATAAGTTATTTTTGATGACTTTTTATACATTCCACTACTTTTTCTTATGTTAATGTCAATAACAAAAAAGTGATAGTAAAGTATTACACATATTGTTTTTTTTTCGTTCATTAAACTTTTAGTTTTCATTATTTTATAAAACACATCTTTCTTAACTATTGGTATATATGTAATTAACAAATAAACAAAGTTGGTGTATTTAATTTTGAAGAAGTTAAGATCAAACATAACATTTTTGTGAATAAATATTTTAATAATAATCAAGTCAAACGTACACAGCTTAAATATTGAGTTTAATAATAATAATAATTCTAAAAATGCGAGCGGATGATTTGTGTAAAAAAATCCCAGCACATTGAGGTCGTGGCATAGTGGGTACGTGGTATAATTGGGTTCAGTAAAGATGATATCTGACAGTGATTGAAATCACTACCATAAAAAACGCTTCGATATAAATCTTTAATTTTAAAAAATTGATTATTCTAAAAAGAAAATTTATTTTCCTTAAAATTTTATTACTCAATTTTTCGTACTAATTTCAAATCAGTAATTATATGTTTTCCATCATCAATAATTTTTGATATTATTACTAATTAGTTAAAAACTATAGGATATAACTATAAGGAAAATAAATTCTAAATATTTCTATTTTATCATCTATTTAACCACCAAGAGTTACATAGAAATTATTAATATTTCTTTTGAAATGATTTATTACGAAAAAAAAGTATTTAAAAACACAAAAAAATTGTTTTTACATTATAAAGGATTTTGATTTTTAGTATTTTAAAAATAATCAGTGCAAAATATTATTTTTAATATATGTTTTTGGTATTTTAATGTTGATTTTTTGAAAGTTTATAATAAAAAATAGTTAAACTATAAAAAAGCTCAACTTCAAAAAGTTTGAAATTTACATAATTAAATTGAACATTTTATGAGAATCAAAAATAGTATTGTTAAGATTAATATGCAGTCATGAAATTATATAACTACTATTTACTGTAAATTTATTAGAGCTAAATATGTTTTTGCACTTTTATTGTAATAAATAATTATTAATTTTTTGGTTAAATTCAGATAAAAATAAATCTCATGTATCATTAAAAAAAATTATATTGATTTTGTCATTTTTAAAAATAGTTATGGCATTATAAAGTTAAAAATATAAAAAATAATTTTTTTACAAAAATCATATTTTTCATAGTAACTTTGATATCCATTTTTACCATGAAAACAAAATATAGTCCCAAATTTTTCATATTAAAGTGCAATACATAAGCTTATTTAAGGATATATATATATATAAGTGTCAATATTTCTGGAAAATTTTCAAAAATTGAGTTGAATAAGTTCTATTTTCTATATGCATTTTTAAGTTTTAAACCACCCCTGTATAAAGTAAATGGTCCGATTTAAAAAAAAAGTATGTCGAACGAAAGAGGTTTATAAATAATATTTCTCATGAAAAAATTGTATTGATTCATACTTTTTTAAAAGTTGTAGAAATATAAAATTAAAAAATACCAAGCATAGTGGAGTCACAGCTCAGTGGTGACGTGGCATAGTTAGGACAAGTGTAATGATATCTGACAGTGATTAAAATCACTATCATAAAAAACACTACGATGCAAATCTGTAGATAATGTTCAATATTAAAAAATTGGTTGATTATTCCAAACGCTACATGATCTCCTATTTCCTAATTTATATCTTGATTACAAGTTTTATGATTTAAAAGTGTAATATATAAATTAATATGTAAAGGGAAATGCTTTTATTAAAAAAAAAAAACCAGCACAAGGGGGTCGAGGAATAGATGGAGCAAGTATAGATGATATCTGACAGTAATTAAAATCACTATTATAAAAAACGCTTCGGTGCAAATCTTTAGATAGTGTTTAATTTTAAAAAATTGGTAGACTATTCCAAAATCTACATGATCTCCTATTTCCTTATTTATATCCTGATTAAGATAAAGTATGTCGAATGAAAGATGTATATAAATACTACTTCTCATGAAAAAATTGTATTGATCCATACATTTTTCAAAAAGTTATAGCATAATAAAGTTAAAAATGTAAAATGCAAAATACAGAATTTTCACACAAAAATAGCATTTGGTTGTGTTGGGTTTGGTCTTGGACACTTTTATGTATATCTTAAATTAAAGCTAATGTAATATACTTTATTATGAAAAAAAAAAAAATTTCGGACTTTATTTTGTCTTCATGGTGAAAATAGCTACCGAATTATAAAAAGAATCATATTTTAAGCTACTAATTAAAATACAATATGCCATAACCTTGAATACATATTGATTATTCTTGAAATTTTGACCAAAAGATCTCAATATATAATTAAAGTATATACTATCACAGAGAATAAATAATAATAAAATTTAAATGACATAACTAATTTAAATATATTTTATAATTTTGCAAGTTTCATTCAACAAAAATCAATAACCGAGTTTCCTCAAAATTATTAAAGAAAAAAATACAAAATAAAACAACAACTAATTTTATTTCAGCTAAATGAAGAATTTTTTAGTAATATAATTTGAACACAAATTATTATTTCAGTCCCTGTACCAGAAACCTTACATTATACTATAGTTAACATAAGAAACTCATCACACTTACAGAAATGTTTTTCAGGTATTTAAAAAAAATTTGTTATTTTTTGCAATCAAAATTTACATAACTCAACATACAATAAAATATTAATTTAATTGCATGTAAAAGGATTATACATATATATTATTATCAATTTAGCATTAGTTTCAAACAGTCTTTAAATTATTATTTCTCAAAGGCTTAATTGATGGGGTTGTTATATGTCAATTTCATAAATTTAAATTGATATTAAAAGAGAGTTTTTACATTTTTATATCAGTAATATTATGATAATTTTAAGTTTGGTAGTATATTATTTTCTGAGCCCCGATCAATTTTACCAATGAAGTAATTAAGTCTAAGCTATTGTTCAAAATTAACTTAATTTAAAAATAGGAAAACAAGGGTTAGTAGAAAAATCAAAATCTAAAGTAACTTTTGGTCCTCTCATGTATCCACCAGCAAGTAATTTCATTGTGACAAAATTTGTTTTACAAACTTTTATGAGGTCAAGTACCTAAAACAATGGTGAATTTTAAATATCTTTTAGATAGAGTATGAATACATTTACTACCTGCTGTGAATGTGGTTGAGGTAAAGTATCAAGCAAACACCTTGCCTGATGAAATAACTCACAACCTGTTAAATAAAGCATTCCTGAATCACCTGATGCAGCATCTTTTACTTGACACCTAGTCATTTGAAATTCAGCATATGAGAATGGAGGTGGAACTGCAACTAGAGAAAATGCTGCAAATCTATGTTCATATCGTACTCTCTCATTATCAAACTTTGCATGTTTTGGTGGTCGTATTTTACCCTCCAATTGAAAACCAACTAAAGTCTAATTAAATAAAATGAATTTTTCATTATTTTATATAAATTCTTAGTATAATATATCAATAATAATAATTGATTAATCAGAGTATGTAATTGGTAACACAGTCAATTTACTCTGATATTAACAGTATATATTTATATTTTTTTAACTAGAAATTTAATATGTATATTATAAGTTATATTTAAAAATTAAATTAAATCATTATTAGAACTGAACTAACATACATTTATAAAATTATTGATGAATATAATTCAATATAACTTGATTTGTAATTTAATTAGTCTTCTCATTCATCAGAAATTTTGAGGGATATACATTTATTCTAAATAGAAACATTTAAATGTAAAAAATAATTTTTTAAGTATAAGTATTAGATGTTTTTGTAATTTAAAACATATTTAGGAATATTATACATAATGTGAGAATTCAATTTAATAATTTGAGCTACAACTTTGTTCTCTTGGGCTCAGTAATATATTTTATTTAATAAATAAAATAAATATAAAATAATTTTTAGATTTGATATAATTTTTAAAAAGTATTCTTAGAGATATTCAAAAAAGTATATAACCCAAGTATGAAAACAAATGCGAATAATGATAACCTAACACTGAAATATTCAGGATAACTTAAACAAAATATAAAGTTATATATAAATCTAACCTATAACTATTATAAATATAATTTAAAAATCGCCTATTTTTAACAAAACTTATCAAATGACAGAGAAATATATAATTTAGTAACACGAAATTACAGTTTAAACATAAAATGTTCAATATTTTGTCAAATAATTATATTATAACTATTTGACAAAATTTTAATTTTCTGAGTTATCTAGCTTTTAAAAATAGATAGTTTATCCTAATTTTTAAAAATCATGATTTAAAATTAAATAAATTAAAACAATTTCTAATATACCTTAAAATAAGCACCCGTTAAACTTTGCATAGCATGACACATAATAATTTCTTGGCTGTAAGGATGAGATTTTTTCTTTTTTGTTTTATTTCTCTTTGTGCGATTCTTTTGAGAATCAGAAGGAGAATCATTGCCATATAACACACTATCAGCTCTATTTAAAGTAGAAACCAGCCATCCATACAAAAATTGATATAAATACCTAGTAAAATTAAATAAAAATTTAAACTAACAGTAACTAGGAAGTGTTATAAAATTTTTCCAAAAAATTTAATAAAATTTCAAAATTAAACTCACTATAAATAAAATTATTAAAAACACTACAAAGTATTCCAGCATATTCTAGCGAATTCCAAACATTTTTATTTATTGAATACCAGGGATTAGTTGTTTTTTTTTTTAATAACTACTGCACTCATTTAATTTAGTTACAACATTTTAAATTTTATATACGATGATCATTATAATTTATTAGTCCTAACTCATAGATTAAAATGAATGATTTACTTACCAATATATATACTGATATTCATGTGGACTATATAGTTCTAGTTCAAAACCAGACAACAAAAACATTATCATGATACGTATCGTATGGTAAATTATCCAAGTACTAAAACTAGCTAGATGTTCCTTAGGTGGGTCCAATTTTGAAGAAAATGTATGCAAAAAAGCATCAACTCTTTGAGACTAATATAATATAATATTCATAAATATAAATTATAATTTAGTATAAATAATTATTCATAGTGTAATTTATACCTCATCTTGTAAAGCAGAAAAATCTTCCATTAGATGTGCTAGTTTATCTCTTTGACGAGCTCGATTATGACCACATATTTGAATAAAACCAGCAAAAGGGCGAGTACAATGTTCAAAAAAACTACTTACACAATCTTTTGCCTGAATAAAATTAAAAAATTAAAACATAGTTTTTAGATCATAATAATCAATTAGAATCAAATAGTTTTAAACAAAGAGACTAAATTATTCTAAAGCTTAACAATAAAATTATTAATTACATTATTGGTAATAAAAATACTTATACATAATACATAATATCCCTTAAGTATATTAAAAAAAAAAAAACAATTTTAGAGATTTAGTTATTTTGTGTGTGTATTTTTTATAAAATAAAATATATAAACAAATGGCCAACCCAAGTAGTTGGTATTAAGGCGAGGAAGAAGAAAAAGAAACAAATATCATTTGCTTTACAAGAAATGAATGAAAAATAATACTCATCCTGACTAAATCTTATAAGACTATCAAAATTTACTATTTACCAAATTAACTTGAATAAATATAATGCCTAATATCTGAATAAAAGTGAAACATTAGCTATATAAGGTTCATTAATTTTAGATCTCTAGTATTACTTAAAATATATTTCATTTTAATGAAACTTATGAGTAAATATTTATTTTATTCATTGAGAGTGGAAAGTTTTCCTTACACATACTATTATCTTAACAAAACCTAAATTAAGTTAATATTTCAAATGCAGTGACATATATGGGCAATCGTTCCACCCCAAAATCATCTTTGAACAATTTTTTTTATTATAGATATTTTTTATTATATGAGATGATTAAAAATAATCATTTAAAAATTTGTTTTTAACACACACACAAAAGGAAAGTACAGAATCTGTACTTTTCTTAGATAAAGATCATCTGATGATCTTTATCTTTGACCTTATTGTTTTATTTTTGATTGCAAGTATTTAAACTACTATGGTTAGAACACTTAATAGTAGATCATTAATTCTGACCATAGTATAATATTCTGTATAGTTAATTGATATACTTTAATTTTATTAAAATGAAAATTGAATTTACTATGCAGGGGTGGATTGACTTATTATGCTTCCGAGCTACAGCAAAGTAGATCAGTAATCGTTACACCTGCGACTGAAGAGCTGACCTCAGTTCACTTCTATTATTATGTCATTTTACAATGGATGTAACAAATATATTGTTATTTTTATTACATTTTTATAAATTGTTATTTAAAACTTAGAGTTCTAGTCAATTTTTAAAAATATTTAACAACTTATAAATCAATAAATAAATAATACTACAAAAACAAAAACAAATTCTCAACATTATATATAAATTGAAAATTTCTCCTAATTGTAAAATCCTGGTTATGCTAGGGTCTAAAAGTAATTTTATATCAAAACTTACTTGTGAATTAGATAAAATATTGAATCGTGTAACAAGTGATGGAGGTGCTATAAAAGATTTTGCCCATTCCTTAAGACAATCTTCTAAATCTTGAGTTCCAAAAACTCTATTAGGTTGAGGAAAGTAAAGTGTTTGCATAATAGATCTAGACACAATACACAAATGACCATTGTGGCCAAGCTCAATAAAACATTCCTAAAATAAACATTATTATTATATATTTATTTTTTCAAGACAATTGAAATTTTAAATATACAAGAGCACTTATAAATGTTACACAATTTGTCATTTTACAAATTTGTTTCAGTCTTGTTAGTAGTCCATCAAAATAAAGATATGCATCAGTAGGTGACTTAATTTTTGTATATCTTGGAAATGTAGGAGGTAATAATTTTTGATTAATGAGAGGATCAAAGCCCAATTTGAAATGTACATCTAAAAAAGTTGTACATTAATGTTTATATTACTGATATACAATGAAGCTGAATTACCATCATCATTTGATACACCTTTATCAACAGTCTTAATTAATAAAGGGATTAATAGACTACAAGTAGTTAGTAGCCTTTGTGTTTCGCCCATTGAACTTAATTGATTTTCACGCCGATTAAAAGAGAGAAGAATTTGAAAAAATAATCTAACAAACTTTATACGTACACTCAAAGATTCCATTAACTCATTCTAAAATAAAATTATTAACAATGATAATCAAAATTTTTTATATACATGAATTTTTAAAAAATGCATTTTTAAGCATACAATGGTTTTGGGACTATTAAAATCTTAATGTATAGTAAATTTAATTTTCGTAAATTGTAGTTAGATCTTTTTATTATTTAACATTATCAAGGTCCTTTAATAACATTTATACAAGAACAAAGAACATAGCCATTAGTAGGAGGATAATATAAAATTTAGTAGTAAAATAAATCAATAAAATGATATATAATAAATACAAGGAAATTCAAATTCTTTAGACGGGAAATATATTTTTTCAAATTGATACATTTATTAATTTTAGTTTAAATGTGTCTAATTAATTAATAAATAATAATATTTTACAACTATTTTTTCAATATTTTAAGGTAATTAGATTAAATTTTAGCAAAAATATTGATATTCAATGTCAAATATATATTTTATAAATGCAACCATTTAATATTAAAAACAAATGGTTACCATTAATATCAGCTAATAGTGGTGAAATATTTAAAGTAATGACAAGCACAATAGGTTACTTTTACTATCAAAAATGATTTATAAGGAACTCATTTTTAATTTTGCTTGTCACTTTTGGGAATGCAGAAGTTCAAAAATCTTAGGATCCCTAAGATTTTTCTGATATTCAGATAAGCCTGTATAAATCCAAATTAAGCAGGCAGAATGTTACATAATGTACTGAAAAATAATGAAGCAAATATACCTGTACCACTTTCCCAATATGTCTTTTTAAAATACACCCGGTTTCTAAAAACTTAAACATTAAAAGTTATTTTCTAAATATTTGTATGATTCTCAGCATAATTAGTCAAACTACTCAGAGTAAAGAAATTTAAGTTTATACATCTTTTATATCATTTGATTTCATGGCATTGCTTAATTCTTCATTGACTTCTCTCATCATACCAATAACTCTTTGTTCAGTGATCTCAGAGAAATAATGGTAATTATATAGTGCAGGCTGGAAATCTTCTTCTTCAAACACTTGTGCCCTAGAATTGTTTGTTTTATATAAATAACTTGTTTTGTTGACAACAATTTATTGAGAAAAAAAAAATAATAATAAATAAAAAATTACCTGTTGGCAAAATCTCTAATTGACTCAATTATTTTATATGTACAAATACAGAATGCTTTTAATGGAGTATCTTCAATATTGTAAGGTTTTTGGAAATATAAATTTGTAAATACAGTTTGTGCTAATGAATGTCCTTCTAGCCAAGAAACTAAACAAGCTAATGTAATATCGATTATCGAAATTTGTTCTGGTACTGTTAAGCCTTTTAATTTTAAATCTTCAACCTATATAATTATAAATAGTAAAATATTACAGTAGTTTTTCAACAAATAATGAGATTATTACTTTAATAGCTTTTGATTCACGATTACACATCATTCCGGCATCCATTTTTGGATCCATTATTTCAATAGCTGACATGGCTTCGAATAAACCAAAGAAGTATCCATGCAAGAGTTCACCTAATTCAAGTTCTGAAATAAAAAAAAAGCTTTTTAAAACAAGAGTTTATGAATTTTTAATAAACAAAGTTTAACATTTTTAAAAAACACGCACCTTTAATAGAATCAAAAAATTCAGAAGTGACATCTTTCCAGTCATACATTGGTTTTTGTGTACATATATTTTGATTTAAAGATGATTTGTAATCAGATTCCATTCTAAAATATAAAAGATATATATTATTTTAACTCATGTACTAATATATATTAGGTTGGAAGAACACTTAACCCTTAAAATGATTTTTCATCAAGAAATAAGGTTACTTAACATTACACAATCAAGTTCAATATAAAATAAAATGGATGTATCTATCATTCAAAATCATTCTTATATCTACTCATTATTATGATAATAATAAAAGTTATCATCAATAATTACACATAAGTAAATTTTAACTAAAATATTATTTAAAAGTTTATAATAAAACCTTTGAAATTAAGTGTAAACACCCCTTACATGGTAAAATATGGCTTAAATGCTGAACAATATATTTAATAAAAAAACAAAGAATTTACTCATAAAACTTTAGTATACCTGATTTTTTAATTTATTTTTGAGAGAAAATATTTCTTAAGTATAGCTCCAATAACTAAACACTTAATTAAAAAATCCCATGGTAAAATAAAAGTTTTAGAATTTTATTAATGCTAAAATTTATACTTCTTATCTTTTGGTATTATCAATCTGCATAAAAAATACGGCTAAAAGTTTGATAATGACCTCTATTAGTAACAAACATGTATGTCAACTTAAAAAAGTTTAATTGAAAATTAAGTACTTATAAATCAAACATTTCACATTGAAATAATTATAGAATATCTCTAAAAAAATATATAATTATTCCTAACAGAAAACGTTCTACTATTAGTAAATAATTTAAATATTTATGATTGAAAGAAATGTAGATATTGACTTCTAGGCAGCACTGTAATTCCCGGCATGAAATTTCAGTAAAATGATTATTTCTTATCAATCACGTTTTACAAAACAAATAAGGTACGTTCACTTACAATAAAATTTATGTTCTGATCGAATGATGAATTTTATGTATTTTTTAACATTAATTCTATTTATTGTTATATAGATAAATTTTCCTTATGATTTTAAACTTAACATTTATTACAATTAATTTTTTTAATGCTTAGTCTTTAAATTAAATTTTATATTTACATAAGCACTCGAGTGTTAACGGCGCTTAATTAATTTTTCAATTTCGTCATATAGCAGTATACTATAAGATGTATGAAATTTTTAAAACATTTGAATTGAAATAAAATATTTAATAAATATGTCTTATAGTAAAATAATGAATAAAGCTCGTATTCTTCAATTTATCCAACGTCCGACAGTAAATAAACTTAATAATTTTACTAAATTTTCTGTGTTATGATTGAAAAAATATTTAAAATTTTTACAGATAAAGCAAAAGTGTAATTTTTCTAGACTAATTACTTCAAATAGTTTAACATTGAATAAATCATGTTCGTTTCAAAAAGTTGCAGAAATAAGAAGTGTTATTGCTACAAACATTGCATTTGTTAGATATAATAGTAATGAAAGTGATCAAAGTGTAGAAAGAATAGAAGTTACTGATGATGTTATTCCTGAGCCTCCTGAAGTACCAAATGAAGTAGTTGAACCTGTAGAAAAAGTTTTGGTATATTATTAATGAGTACTATTATATAACTAATGTTGATTCATTATTGTATGCCAATTAAAAACTAAACTAAGTGTGAATTCATTTTTTTTTTAATTTTATATAAACTTTAATTTTAAATAGAAATTTGTTCTTAATTAGAATTTATGATACATTTCATAATCAAAAAATATCTGATTATTTTAGTTCAGTGGTGGTAAACAAAAAGAGGATTATGAAAATAGATTCCATAAACATAATTTATTTTAATTTTGTAAGATAGTTAAATATGCAAACGTTTTTTTAGGATTACATTTCAAGTGTTAGTCTAAATTTTAGCTAGAATATAACGTGGTAATCCAATTTAATAAGATATTATATTATTTATGTCTAGTTTTTAATACCACCCTGATATGTTAATATAAATAAAAAATAACTCTGGGGTTATGGGGCTTAGTTACTACTGGTTGTTTATTTTACATAAATATCAAACTTTTCCATGGCAAAATAGTTTTGATTATATTAATATGATTTTTCTTAAAAATTAGATTTATCAATTATTTATATTGTTCAATTTAAATAATGAAAATAAATAAATTCTTGAATTAATTTTATACTCTATTTTGTACAATATATTTAGAAATGTTTAAATTCATTATTGGTCTTATTTTAGAATGTACTCGGAGAAGAAACATTAGAAAGTGCTGGACTTGGTTCTTGGACTCCAGTTGGAATACTTCAAAATGCATTGCAATACATGCATGTTTCTTTTGATATGCCTTGGTGGCTAACAATTATAGCTGGTAATTATGTTATAACTTACAAATTTTTATATTGCTAACAAAATATTTTTATTTAGGTACTGCAATTTTACGTTTATTAGTATTTCCCTTAGTTATTTCATCACAACGACATACAATTAAAATGAATAATAATATGCCTAAAATTCAAGAATACCAACAAAAAATATCAGAGTGTAGACTACAAGGAAATCCATATGAAAGTAATTTTAATTAGACTGTTTGAGTTTATATAGCATTGTAATTAATAAATCTTTAGCATTTATCAATTATAATTAGATAAAATATTGAAAATTTGAACACTAGTATACAATTTTGGTTTTTAGTGGCAAGAGCATCACAAGAACTAATGTTATTTATGAAAAGTAATCATGTGAATCCAATAAAAGGAATGATCTTGCCTGCAATACAAGTTTGAGACTTCATATGCTTATAAATTCTGCAAAAAAATTTTATTTTTTAAATTTAAATTTTATAGTTTCCCATTTTTTTAAGTATGTTTTTGGGTTTAAGAGGAATGGCCATGTTACCTCTTGAAAGCTTAACTTATGGTGGACTTTGGTGGTTTACTGATCTTACTTTACCTGACCAGTTCTTTATATTGCCTATTGTTACAGTTGCTACACTAGGTCTAACTATAGAAGTAAGTTAATATTTAAAAGATAATTATTTAAAGTGATAATTTTATCCTCATTTTTATTTTAATGTGTATATTGTTCAATTTAATATGTTACAATAAATATATCAAATATTTTTAGCTTGGCGCAGATATTGGTAAACTTACTTCTTCAGGAGTTGGATTTGGAAAATACCTAAAATACGGGCTTAGATTATTACCTCTTGCAATATTTCCATTTATTATGAACTTTCCTTGTGTAAGTTTAAAGTGCATAAATATTTTAAGAATGAATTATCTAATTACTAAATTCCAAGTAAAGGGTTGACTAACTGTTGAATGTATATGTAAACTACATATACATTCATATAGACATTATATTATAGAGGGTATGAAATAGTTGCAGTAAAATCAATATTTATACATTATAACTTTAAAAAAATAACCCCCCATAGTATTTTTATTCTACATTGAGTAAATAAATGTTTAAAATTATTTTTTAGTGATTAATAATTCTTTGAAAAAAAATAGAAAATTTGAGTTCACTAAGTATTTTAGCAAAACTAGTCTTGAGATCCAAAATTTCCAGAAAAATTAAAACACTTAACAAAAAAACTAATTTTTCATAATATTAATAAAAATTTATTAAAATAAGTGTTATTAGTCTGTATAACTTACCGCAGTATAAAAGATAGTTATAGTACTTTTTCAATTTTTTACTATAACTTTTCTTATATCAATGAAAACTCTTTAAATATGCATTTGTCTATCAAAATATGTGATTTTTATAACAATAGTAAAAATATGAAAACTCCAAAGAATTATGTCAAAGGTTCCAAGATGCTTGTGATTTATTTTTTCTTAACCTTCAATATTGGTTGGCAATTTTTTAACAATCTGAATTTGAACCGGCCTACAAGTATTGCATTGATAAAGAAGTACCTTTTATAATTTACATTTATTTTGTAACATTCAATAGTGTATTTCTTAAATTTTACATACTTAATATTGAAGTGTGGTAGCAACCTTTTTATGTTTTGATTTGTATTTTTAGGCTGTGTGTTTATACTGGGCATCTACTAATTTTATTTCACTAACACAAGTAATGTTTTTAAGAATTCCTAAAGTAAGAAAATACTTCAACATAGAAGAAAAAAAGAAATTTGAAAAGCCCAAAACAAAAAAAGGACTTATAGGAGATTTTAAAGATTGTAAGAAAACATTTTATACTTAAAAAAATTCTTGAGATTAAATTTTAACATTATATTATATTATTGTTATATAAGCGACTTAAATCTTATTTTTACAATAATTAATCAACAATTAAGTTTGTAATTCCAAAAAATATATAAGAATCTTGTAGTTTAACTTTGCTTAAGATTTAATACTACTTATCTCAGTTTCCAATTTTTGATAAGTATTTTTTCTATGAGTATATATGTGAACAATTATTTATTTAGGTATCTATCTTTAATCGAATTTCATCAGTATGTGATACTGATGATATTTAAATGAAAATAATTTACTTTAATTAATTTAAAAGATAATTTTTTTTTTAATAATTATACTAATGATAATTGTCTAAATAAAGTATATTGTATTTTCTTGCAAATATACCCTAAATAGATAATTTTTTTAGCTTTTATTAAAATACTGTTAGAACTATGATCATTTTAAATTAATAAACTATAACTTATTTATTCTTTCAGCATGGAAAAATATGCAAGTTGTGAGAGAAATTGAGGAAAGAGAACGATTAGATCATATGAAATTTACACAAGCAGGTAGAGCACCCCCTGTTAAAACATATAAATATAATCCTACTGTAGCTGGTGGACTAAAACAAGAAAAACAGTAATTATTAAGTTTAGTATAATGTTGTTTTGGTATTTTGTGTACAAATTATTTAAATAAAATAAAAAATCATAATAATGTTTTTTAATTAAAATACTTAAGCAGTAGCTATACAATTATGTAATACTGTTGATAAATGTGTATTTTCCAAAGCAGCAGCAACTCTTTCTTTATCATCTAACTGTTTATTTATAGCATGTTCTGATGCATGTGTACCAGGAGTTATAGAAACAGATATCTTAAATCTAGAGGGTAGACACCAAAGAAGTCTTACTTTAATTGAAAGTCCAATCAAGGTAGCCATACTGCAATGTGGAATAGTAGGTGTAAATAATACTTTAACTATATTATTCAGATCGTCAACCTAAAAAAATGTCTAATTAAAGAATGATCTGTATAAAAATCAGTACTGTTCTTTAATATCTTTATGCTTAAACTCTGATTTTAAGGTCAGACTTAAAAAGTTATGATAAATACAAAGCTGTTTAAGTTAGTAAAAACTATAAAACCTTTTTATAATTGAATTTTAAACTGTTGAAAAATTATATAAGAAATTGTTTCAGTCATCTTGACATGTTTTAAAATTAGATAAAAGTATATTGTATCTATAACACATATAATTAAAAAATTTTATGGATTAAAAAGTCCAAAACCACTGATACTAAATTAACACAAAAATTAGTTACATTTGAAATTACTAAGATAATGCATAAGTTTGTTTTTTTAATGTAGCATATGACAAAAAAAAAAAACAATTATATTATAGAAAATATTGAAATTATAAATTGTAAAAAAATTATGTCAAATGTTCAAATATAATTATTTTAATTTTACTTTTAATGTTAACTGAGATAATTTATTTATACATAGTAAGTATTATATGTATAAATAAGACCATTGTTTAAATACTACATAGAAGATGTACATCATTTAAAAAAAAAATAATAATAATACTATAAAATCTGTTAGATTTTAAACAAAAATTAATTTATACTTTTAATCAAATGTTCTTTAAGTATAAGAAAAGGTTTTAAATCAAAATTTTATCAATTAAACTACCTCAATTAAACTTTGATCAACGACTCTCAACTCTTCCAGAGACAATGGATGTTCAGGATCAGTAATTCCTTTAATTAAATCTATAATTCAAAAATTGATTCTAAATATTCATAAATTGAATCCACTTTATAAATTTATTTATCTTAATTAAATTTTATGACTTAAAATCTGATTAATTTAATATTACCAAATATTTCTCTTGAGTCGATTTCTTCTACATCATTATCGTCATAATCTGTTTCAGTTATTTCTCTATCTTTAATTTTTATAAAAAGTGTAGGATTTTCATTATCAAGTCCCATTTCAAAAATAATTTAATTAACTAAGTAGAGCAAATTGCGAATTAAATTTTAGTTAATTATCAAACTGATAAAAAATGCATGTAGAAATCGAATAAACAATTATCACATAGGAGATAAACCCTATCTGTGATTCTATGCTGTTATCTTGTTATCACTAATATAATTTGAGATATTATCTATACAATTTTTAAGATCTTAAAAAAATTACATTTTGATCCACTAAATAATTTTTATTACTTAATGTTTTAAAAGCTTTTTAGAACTTAAGATTATAATAATCCTAAGTTAACTTTTATAAAGTTAAATATTTATATATATATATATATTATACAATATATATATATTTAATTTTATAAAAACAAATTTAAAATTTTCCATATATGTAAAACAATTTAAGATAGTCATATTAAGATATCATTTGGTAGCAAATTCTCTTCTAAATGTTTTATAATTATATATCTGGTGTATTTAAATTTTTTTTTTCGTGTTTATATTACAATATTAAACGTTGATCTACGCTCACTCTTAGAATCCTATTCATTGAATTTTTATTATAGTTTTTTTAATAAGTGGACGTAGAGTTAAACTTTTTTAAAGTTTAAAACTACTGAAGCTCTCTTCAAATTGTTTACTTACAAAAATAAAAATTAACCCTTGACTATGTAAACGTCTTTTGATTTTCTAAGAATATAAACGGACCTTTAATAGAAATAGAAGAAAACATCAAATATTCATTGAATTATAAACGTAAATGAAATAAGAGAGAGAGAAGGAATACTTGTGTCTAATACAATTTTTAATCGTGTAAAAAAATACTTCTGTCCCCATATAAGAATCAAAGATTCCATGGTACCCGGAAATAGTATATTAACATGTGATTAAATATAATTTTAATGGAGTTCTAAGGTAAATAGAAAAAGCACTAGATATTATATTTCATATAATGAAGTACAGAAAAGTACTAGTGTCATATATGTTGTTCATCTTTAATTATAAATACCATGACTCATTGTGTAAATTTTGAAACACTAAAGAAAATGGACGTGGCATAGTTGGTACCGTATAGACTTAATCTGATAGTGATTAAAATCACTATCATAAAAAACGCTTCGATGCAAATCTGTAGATAGTGTTTAATTTTAAGAAATTGGTAGATTATTCCAAACGCTACATGATCTCCTATTTCCTTATTTGTGTCCTGATTACGAGTTTTATGATTTATAACAGTTATATTTGAATAAATATTTATTATAGCAATTAAATATAGTATGAAATTGATATTTAATAATTTAGTATTGTAATTTTTACGGAGAAATCATAAAAAATTATAAAGTAGTTATNTCTCCTATTTCCTTATTTCTGTCCTGATTACGAGTTTTACTTTTATGGCAAACGTATATAAAAGTTAAAGGTCTTGATGCAATACTTAAAACAAAAATTGTTTGTTATTTATAAATAAATTTAGTGGTCTGCAAGGTGACACAGCGTCGCTTCGTTGAACACTATGCCCCGCGAATCGTACCATTTTTATCAGCCGTTGCCCTACTATAAGTATTTGACTGACCAACACCGCGTGCCATACGCCACGGTGCAAAGTCCAACAAGTGCCGCACGACCGACGACGACACGCCGCAAACGATACGGGGAGTCTTCTTCCCGTTGTCCAAGTAACAACGTCGAGGATGTACGCCACCGTCTCCGGACGTGCCGTAAGACTGGACTCAACGAATCGATCCATACCCGCGCACCGTCGCCATCATCGCTGCTAACTTTTTGACCTCGAGGATCAAGTCGGACACCGCGTTGCCGACGCCAGCGAAAGTGCCGCAATATTATGCGAAGATTATTGTTACTGTGTTCGTCTTTTCGGTTTTTTTTTTTTTAATAATCTGTTTTTACTCATTAATATAGGGTCTCTACCCTCAATAACAGTGTCGACTACATAATTGCGACGTAAGTCGTGTCAAAGGAATTTTCATCATAAACCATAATATACTTTTCTAAATCCATTTTTGCGACTATTTCAAATCTGTAATTAAAGTTTCGCATATGGCCTAAATAATTACAAAATTTTTCTTATTAATATAACAAATATTTATGTTTGATTATTAGGTTACGAATGAATAATCAATTAAAATATTTTGATTAAAAATAAGTCGAAAAAGTTCTACTTTCTATACGAATTTTTAAGTTTTGAACCACTCTGTATAAAGGTATATGGTCCGATTTCAAAAAAAAGTATGTCGAATGACAGATAATGAATGAAGTATGTTGTATATAAATAGTATTTCTCATAAAAAAATTGTATTGATCCATACATTTTTCAAAAAGTTATAGAAATATAAAGTTAAAAATGTAAAATATAAAATCGAGAATTTTACGAAAATAGCATAGGGTAGCCATTTTTACAGTGAAAACAAAATAAAGTCCAACATTTTTTTTTTCCATAATAAAGTATATAACATCAGCTTTAATTTAAGATATATATCAAAGTGTTAGTTTTTCCGGAACACTTTCAAAAGTTAAGTTGAAAAAGTAAATTTTTTGTGAAAATATTGTCATTTTGATTCCTCCCTGTGGGCAAGCGAAGGGTCAGATTAAAAAAAATCTTCCAAATGATAGGTTAATACTCAATATACCTATTTAAAAATACAATGTATTTATCCATACATTTTTAAAAAAGTTATGGCAGTTTTAAGTAGAAAAAAAGGTCAAAAATTACCGATATTTAAATTGTAATTTTTTGGAAATTTGTCCCATGTACGAGGAACGAGAGATATTTTTTCAATTTTTGAGGGTAATGTCTTTGACTAGATACGATTTGTGATATTTTGACGTATCGTTGAAAGAAATCGGCTTCTGAAGAGCTGAAAAAAGGGGTAATAGCAAAAAAAAACACATCATAGTAAAACTAATACCTTTTCAGCTTCGATGCGAAGCTTAAATAAAGATATATACACTTCATCAGTATGACTCTTGATTTTGTATTGAATTATAATAACAATGTAAATCCTGAAATTTCGTATCATTGGTGTAATTTTATGAAAAAAATTGGAGGCTAAATTATATACCCCACCCTAAATTTTTTTTTTTATAAAAATAAATATTTTTTTTTAACATTTTGTGGAGCAAGACCCTACTTGATTTTCGCCTATAATTCTTGTTATCTTAGATTAAGTCATAATTTAAAATGTTTTTTAATCGTTAAAAAGTCATCATCAAGCCGGTCGCACTACATTATTGATAACTTTTCTAAAATTATTTATCGAATTTTTTCATCTAAACTTTTGTATTTCTTTAAACTATAAAAAGGCCAAACCTAGTTTAAAATTTCATTGAATAGATTTGACGACTTAATCTAAATTTTAGCACTTTATTTATTTATTTATGATACTAAATTAAAATACAACTTTAATTTAATTTTTAAACTCTTGAAATACATAAGGCTCATGGAAATACTCAAGAATACATGCCTGATAAATAAATTGTAATTCGTAGGAGGTGATAAATGATTTTTATAATTACAGCCAATAATAGCTGTAAATATTCTCCAAAATTAATCAGAAAAAATATATAATTTTTTAATATCTTATTTCTAATAATTTATATGGAAGATAAGGTTATTAACTTCAAAAATATGTCCCTTAACATTTGCTTCTCTAGCCAATTGCCATATTTTTTCTCTAACTATACCTTTGTTCCGATAAATTATTCATTAATAAATAATAAATTGTTCAGATAATTTATAATTAAATTTACTATATTGTAAAATTTCTTCAAAATTAAAGTTGCTTAATTTCTTGTCTAAGTTCCTTAGACCGAAATAATTTTGTAGCAAGTACAAATTCTACATATATTAATAATAATATTCTACTAATATTTACTTTAGTAAATATTAGATATTATTTTATTTCAGATTTAATATCCTACAGTAAGAAAAATTTAATTTTTCGTACTTTCATTAGTACCTATATTATTTAAATTTTATTCCTCATTAAGTTTTAACTGTGTACAGATAAACTATACCTCCGTCTCCGTATAGTTGACGTATAAGTGAACTGTACCGACCTTGCGTTGTTGTAAAGTATGTTTTATTTTAATTGCGTCTACAGCGAAGATAACATTTCATTTACAACTCAACAAGTTTCACAACATTTTAACTCACAGGTAAACATTAATAAATTATTTGATGTTAATTAGGTTTTAAATTAATTTAAAATGATTAATTTATTATGATTATTATCAGATTTTGTATATATATATATTCAAAGTCCAAATTTATCATTGGTTTAGTCAATGATGAATTTGGACTTTTTTTTGGGCGGGAACATGTAAACATTTTTTAAATTTATTTTTTGGATGTTATTGAAAATATCCTAACATTTTTCATATGTATGACATTCTTAATAATAAAACAGTTAAAGAAGTTAACAATACTTAACGGTGCTGAATTTTCGGGGGAAGATGTTAAACTCGTTATGTTGTCCATCTTAACATAACTGGTTTGAAGTCATCGGTGATAGCTACTACAAATATCTACTTAAAAAGTGAGTAGAGTTCGAGCCAGCCTAGCTAAGGTCTGATTTTGATTTAGCCAAGTCGAAATTTTAAATTGAACCGTATCATTCAATTTATATCATATTTGCTTTCGTGAAATTGATTGTAGCCTGTCTACATAAAAGGGTACCAGTGGCAGTTGTCCCAGGGCGCTCCTGAGGCTTTTAGCCGATGAATCAAATAATAATCATGTATAAATGTATGTAATTTTATTTACAACTTTTGTTCTTGCGTTTATGCAATTTTTTTTTACTCAACAAAATTTTTAAAGGGGTACCAAATACAAATAGCTCCGAACAGTTAGGCCCTTAATATGCCACTAGAAATCGATATTAAACATTATGTATTATTAAAATAGACGTAGCAAAGTGAGATTATATCTTAAAATTATAGATGATATTTGAAAGTGATTAAGATCACTATCATAAAAAACGCTCCGATGCGCATCTGTTAAATATCATAATTTTACAAGTCCTACGATTTGAAATTTCACTCGAGTGTATGCAAGTTAAATTATTTGCTTAATTAAAAATAACGTTTTCGTTTTGACGATTTCACAGAGTAGAATTTAACTTCAAATAACTAAGAGAAAAATATAATCAAAAATGTTTTCTTTGTTTCGTTATAAAGTGTTAAAAATCTTTAATTTTTTTTATATAGACATATAAAGATATACAATACATATTTAGATCAATAATTTTTTGATATAGATTAGAAGTCAGACCTTTGGGAAAAATGTCAAAAATTGAGTAGAAATAAATGTTTACATGTGTGGTATATTTTCAAACTTTTCCTGTACATATGTTTTCCATTGGATTTTTATTAACATCGTATTAAAAGGAATATGTTTTATTGTAATATATATAATATATTGTCTCTTAGTATACTCTTTTAAAATCTAACTTAGATCAGTGTCTAAAAATGAAGTTACATCAGTTTTAAAATGCAGAATAAAATGTTTGAAAATGCTATTTTTTACGGTAAAGTCATCATGAAATATTTATATTTAAATTTCTAAAAATGAATGTTTTTCAAATTTTTGGCACTAAAAGGTTAAACTAGATTAAAAATGAGTTATTTTAAGTTATTGATCATTAAAATCGGTCCAATAAAGCTGAGAATGTTCACGGGTAGTCATAAAAAACACACACCATCTCATCTTTGATGCGAAGCTGAAAAAAATAGAAAGGTCAATAAAATTAATTTTAACAAAATTAGTAAGGGGTTTTTAAAAATGCTAAGAGATTTATTTTTTCATTCATATGGTCTTGGTTGAGAAAAAATGTAGCACATAAATTATGACATTTAGAAAGCTTAAGAGCAAATTTTTCATATACGTATTCATATACACTAAAATAGTAACTGTCTTATATTGACTCTACTGTAAAATGCCTTTCTAAACCGTTAAAAATATATTTTGTGTATTATTGATTGCTTTAATTAAAACAATAAGTACAAAAAAGGTATTTTTAAATAATTAAAACGTTAATATTTGTTTATAATTGTTGAGCTGATTATGATTTAAATAAAGGTTTAAACAAATTTTTTTAATATTATTTACATCAAGCAAATCATTAATATTTATAAGCAAGCTATTATTGAAATAAATAATGCCACAATAAATAATTACAACCACATCTAATTTTAGTCTTGGAAAAGATAGCACTCGCATTGCATTGTGTTATTTCGTATAAATAAAATATTTCAGATTACACACATGATTTCTCTCTTCTCAGAGTCAACAATTGTTTAAGTTATAACTTGCCATGAAATCGATAAAACTAATTTTAGTATTGAAAAACAATACTGCAGCCGTGTGCAACTGTTTTTTCTATGATTTGAACCCGTGTACCTACTTCAGAGGACATTTAAAGTTAAACATATTCTTAAAGTGTGTATGTGTAAGCCTTGAATACAATCGAATACAACTGTCCCCAATAATTAATTCAACTCTATATGTGTGAATTACGGACTCGGTCGTTTTATTATTTTCAGTTTACTAAGAACCGAGGTCGGACGGTTGTTATACAGTTAAATAAACTATTCAAAATTTTAACGTGACAGCTTTTTTATAATTCAATCGATCTGAGGTAACAGTCTACGTGTTATTCCATAAAATATTAAAATTAGTTGGAAAAATCGTTTGACCTTATTATTGAGCCCTAAAGACAAAATAAAAAACTTACATCGATTGTTATTAATAATGTATTAAAAAAGCACCAAACCCAAATCTATATAATTTAATTGACAATCAAAAAAATACGTCCAGAAAAATGATAGACCGTGTTCAATATGTATAGTATTAAAAAGGCATGACGTCATTACTTTAACAATGTTTATTTTTAGTCAGTCAATTGTCTCGTTAAGCTTGCATTGTACGGTTATAATTGTTTACATTGTTTGAAACACTAATGGAGTTGAAAGCTTTATAGGTGAAAAAAGGGCTAAGTGTGTTGTTCCTCGATAAGACTTAATTTGCATATTCGTTGGATTTGTACATCATCTAAAAAAGGCTACAAACGCCTTCATCCGGAATGCAGTAGTAATACGCCAATATCAGAGTATTGTAATGAACTAGGAACGACGTGATCTTTTATTCATCACGGTCAACGTTTTGTACCCATCGAGTTATTATGTCATGTCAACCAATCGCAGTATCATTTCAAAACACCGTAACACATACAAAACAAAGATACACAACGACAATGTGCTAATAAATAATTACAATCAACAACGCGTTCTGTTTAATTTTGTCAAGTATGCGCGTGTCGTTACTCGGCGACGCGCCTATCGTACGTGCTCTGAAGTGGCTGTCGGCAATAAATAACAACGCCTCATACGACTGTGTTAATCTTAAATAAATTCTAAAAAATTCAATATTCCGATAGCTATTTGTGTATTTGTTACTTCAATTCGATTTTCGCATATTTCATGATCGCAGGCTTTTGTCGGACACTAAGTTCATTTTTCCATTACGCTCCAAAGTAATATCGCGTGTTTGTCACTATAAAAACCTAATCTGTGAATTAATCTATGACCTAAACTAAGGGTTGAATTGTCGCGCTTTAAATGCATTACTTCTAGAGTAACGGGAAATGTAACTGTGGCGGCAAGCCAATGCCACCGGTGTCGACATACGCTGCCAGCGCAATTGTGTCTTCATCCTCTTTAAACGAATATATTTTTATCGTTAGAGATGCAATATTTTTCGCTACTGGCCACACTGTTGGATGAATAAGGCGGTTGTTTATCTTTCATTCAAAAATCCCAACGTTAGCTGTGTCCTCGAAACGTTGACCATGGCCACCGCTTCGAATAGCGATCATACTGCCGTCATTGCCACCAGGCATCGCCGGGAGAAGTTGGACACCCCCCTCTTACTCACCTCTTGTGACTAATACTACCCCCAATTCTACATGCTACCACTACTACTGCTACCACCGGTGCCGCCCCACTCCGGAACACAGAGTTGGCAGTTTTTTTCTCCCAATCGTTCCGCGGTCGCCGTTACCGAAATATGAACCGAAATCTGTTAAATATAGTTCGGTTCGAAACTCGATTGAAATCTAATTGAGGAAATTCATCATGCATCAGTACTCTTCTAAAGATATTGCGTGTGCGTTGTCGTCCTACTTCATCAGAACATGATTGTAGTCGTTGATATACTATGTCATTATAAGTCGGCGGGCGTATCGGCTGGACGACAAACGCTTTGGGTCACACGCTATTTGCTGTACTCCGACTAAACCGCCGGCTTCATCGATTTCGGTAAGTTGTTTGACTACTGTACGTTATCACTTACCATTTATATTTGCTCTGTTATTATCGTTTGTATTCATTATAACGCTTAATAATTGTATATCCATGTCATCCTATAATTGTACTGGTATCAGCTGTCAATATTGGTTCATTTACATAGTACTTCTATCATTCAATATTTTTTATTTAAATCTTCACATATTTTGGCTGATTTCCCTTCAAGTTTTTTTTTTACTATATTTTGTAAGTCACCTCTACACAGCATTATATTGTAGCATAAATGACATGATAATTATTATGCTAAAATTTTCTTTCTCATTTCTAAAGATTTATTATTTCATACAAATACTTGATCATGGAATAATATATGTTTAGGTACTAGATATTTTTGAAATTGTGAACTGAATCAAAGTTGTATTGGGTATACAAATATAAATCAGCCAAGAGTATACTTTTAATGAGAAGGAAACAAGTGTCAAGTGTTTACTCATGATAATTATTATCTTAAATAAACATTTTTAGTCATTAAAAATGATTCATCATGCTAATTAATTTTAATAATTGATAATAAATAAATTCAAGTTATCAAATTCTAGTCATACTGAAAAAAATATCTAATTGCTATTGAATGTTTAATTGAAACGTTGTAGTTTTTACTAGTGCCTGTATTAATATAATTATTGATAATTTAATAATTATAACGGTAATATATAGAATACACATAAGTTTTAGTTATTTAGTGCTAGTTTTATAATAATAATTTTTTTTTATATACTTTGAGTTTAATTATAGTATAACATAATAGATTTTAAAATTTTTTTTAACTATATTAATTCTCATAGAGTATTTTTAAGTTTTATAAAGAAATTTTGGTTTGTAAGATATTTTTATTTGAGCATAATACCAATATTAATTTCTCTCCAGTAATAAAGTAAAATATTTGACAGACAAATATAATAAAAAAGTTGACTTTTGATTGTTATGCCGAGAATAAATCTATAAATAAATGAGGATGATTATAAATCAATAATGTTATTAAAATTGGTTTTCTAATTTGAAATAATTGTAAATAAAATATTCTTCTTAGAGATAGACAGTTAAGGAGAAGACATTCTGTATTAAATTTATATTCCTGGTGTTTTAGGCAAAGGTAAAGTGTGAAAAGAAAAACAATGGAAATAATGTTCAGTTTGGAAAAAAAAATCATAAAATAAGTGTGTTTTGTATGAATGTACTTAAAAAGATCACATACAACTCTTTTTTGGTTTTCTGAAATTGAAAGTGGTTAAACATTATTACGTTATATTAGTATATTGTTTAAAATATTAGATATGTTCAGTTTAAAAAAAATTTTCATGCAAATTTAAATAACTTTATTGGTGACCTGAATTATAAAGTTTGAATTAAAGTCTATAATTAAGAAATAACTATTCATTCATTAACTTATTATTCATTTTAATTTGCTATGTTACCTATTATTTTAACACACCTAAAAAATAATTATTTCCATAAATATTTTAAAGTTTTTGTTAAATGACTTCTTAACGTTGTTAAATAACTAAAAAAGTGTTCATAGTTGTTTTTAAAATTAGTATCATTTCATTAGTTTAACTTTAGTTTTTTTTTTTATATTAAATAAATGTGACCTCAGATAAGAAGACTTGACATTTATTTTATAAACTTTTAAATATCCTAGATACATGGAATTTATTTTATTACTCAAGTTATTATTTTTTGTTTGTTAATGATTCAATCATCCATAAAACATTAATTAATGAATGATAAATCTTAACTCATCTATAATGCTGAATCTAATTAGGAAGAACTAATTAGAGAAAGTAATTTAAAACTAGTTATGGTACAGCAGTCATACAACAAATTATCTATAGTAATACTAACCATGACATGAATCATGTTCATGTACCATTACAAAAAAGAAAAAATACAATTTTTATGGTATAAAAATGACATTGCTATATTTTCGATCTACAAAATTGTTTAAAGTACATTTTTATCCATAAAACTATATATTATTATTTGAATAAAGTCTTTTCAAATATTTTTTTTTAATTTAAAAGTGGTGATCAAATAATTATATACACATAGAATATTATTATTGTATAATAAGTACTTAATTAAAAAATGATTTCAAAATTATCATATAAAATATAAGAAATAAATGCTATTTTAAATAAATTTTTAAAAACCTTCTATTGGTTTAATGATTCTTATTTCAAAAAGATCTCAAAGTAATATTTAATTTAAAACTTTTCTGTAAAGATAAATTTTTTTATGATGTTTTAAAATTTTATATATTATTTATTAATTTATTAATTATGATATTTTTAGGATAATTGACAATATTATATTCTGTGACAAACTTAAACTAGATAAGAGATCATTGGTAAGTTTATTTAATTAAAATCAGTGTAATATAAATTGATTGACAAGAAAATTTATTTTTGGATGAAATATTGTTCATTTAAGTATTTTTCTTATATTTTTCTATTTGGGTTTTATGATGTAATTAGAGATAGTATATCATCCAAAATGAGATTAAGGACTGCTATACTATTGATATAAATAAAATATTAATACATTTACATTTAAAAATTTATTACATATTCAAAATTTACTAGATACTCATGATATGGATACAAAAAAAACTTATGAAACTCTTAAAAAGAATGACTTAAGGTTATACATTTCCAAAACATTCTTAAGAATAGTTTAAGTAGAGTAGAATAAAATAGAGTAGCACAAAAAATTATCAGGAGAACAAAGAGGCTGTATAGCTGGAACATAATTTTGTTAATTGGTCATATTGATATAGTTGAATTAAAAAATTGTGCTTAATATTTTGATTGGCGTTAATAGTTACAGTTCTCTAAATTAATTAAAATAAAAAATGGACCAATAATATTTAATGAAGAAATGGCATACGAAACCATAATGTTAGAATAATGAAAAGGTTGCTGTGAAGCTGTTGTGGGTTAGTTAAACTCCAGTACATTAGATAGTAATTCAAATATTGTACATGACATTCTCATTTTTGTTGATCATAGGCATAAAATGTTCATAATAAAACAATTAAGCTGTAAAATAATTTTCATTTAAATCTTGGACTACTAAAATTTTATACCATGCTCATGTTTTTACTCCTCCTCTTCTGTTTGTTGTGGCTTCAGAATGTTCAATTTATACTTTAGTTGCATACGTGTAAGGTACTGAATAATTACAATGTATTAAGAATTCTTTGCAAAAAATGTGTTGAGTAGCTGTAAAACTATTGGTTTGATAAAAATACTTTATATTAAACGTGCATTGTTTCTTGTGCCATTTGTAATCATTTGACTCTAAGTGTGCATCGGTAAACTCAAAATTACGCTCTGACTGTAATCTGAGTTTTTCCGTCTTTTTTTGTCCCCTTTTGCTGTCGCACTCTGTTGTAGACATCTTGATTATACCAATTACAGGTTGATTTAAAATTTATATTAAATTTCTGTTTTAGTAATTTTGAAGATTGAAAATTTGTTTTATAATCTATAAAGATTCTTATATTAAATATAACCTACAGATATTTTCTTAATAATGTAATAATAATTGTGATTTAGAAATTAATAAATAATTGGATTATGTTTCAGAATTGTTGATAATTGAAGAAATGCCATGATAGGACGATTCTTAACATTAATTATATCACTTGGTGGCCTAACCTTAATTACATTTTCCTTATGGTCAGTATGGAGCAAAATTGTAAGTATCAACGAAGTTTACCCAAATCACTTAGAATATCATATACTTACAGAAGAAAATGTAACATCAAAACCTTTCGAACTACATACTTTGTCAGAAAAAGACCTTCATACATTAATTGATTTACAATCTTTCAATTTCAACATAAATCATATAGTATGCAACAATAATACTCAATTGATTATAGCATTAATTCATTCTGCACCAAATCATTATGACAAACGTCAGGCCATAAGAAATACATGGGCAAAAATGATACCAACATTATTTTTTATGGGTCTTTCAGATTCTAACATTACTCAAAATAAAATAATCGAAGAAAATCAATCTTATAATGATATTGTACAAGGAAATTTTATTGATAGTTACCGTAATTTAACTTATAAACATGTGATGGTACTAAAATGGACATTGTATTACTGTCCTAGTGCTCGTTATTTGCTCAAAACTGATGATGACACATTTGTAAATGCTCCATATTTGTTAGAAATACTTAATCATAAACTATCACCTTTAGGAGCACGTAATTTACTTATGTGTGAACTGTCTATGTACTTTATGGTTAAGCGGTCATATCGTTCCAAATGGAGAGTGTCATATGCAGAATATCCAGACCGTTGGTATCCAATTTATTGTAGAGGTTGGGCAATAATTTATTCACCTGATGTTATATACAAATTATATAAAGAAGCCCAAGTTACTCCTTATTTTTGGATTGATGATGTCCATATAACTGGTACTGTTGCTATTAAGCAAAACATCACAGTAACAGATTTAGGTAAATTAGTTGTAAAAGAGTCAGATATAATTAATACAAAATTTTTAGAACATGATTTTGTATTTTGTTTATTAAATGAAGCAGAAAAGTCAATGAAAACACTATGGGCTAAAATATTACAACGTGATTATGTAATTGATTCATCTTCGACAATACCATGATATTGTATAATAAATCATAAAATATGATATCTACATTGAAAATTAAATTGTGATAAATAGTATGATATTTAAATTGTTTAGGATCTAAAATCTAGGTTGTCACTAAAAATATATAAATATTTTAGTAATTAATAAGGCTGATATTTCAAATTTTTAGTGTTTAAACAATGTGCAAGATATATAATATAATTGTAAATTTTAAGATAAAAACACAAAGCGCCACATATTTTATTTGAATGTTTATAATATATATATATAATGTAATTTGAGTATTCTTTTTGGAATAATTTTAGTGAACTTAATAATTTTATATACCTTTTTTGGGTTATTTTTACCATTTTTATTATTTTACATAATATTCAATATTTGATATTTTGTTACCTTTTATTTTTATTGACATTTTTTGATAAAAACGTTATTAGAAGATTTAACAATTAATATAAATTAAAAAAATTATGTATAAGCTATTGTACATAATTATACATTCCTAGATTACTAAGTGTAATGTATACATATATACAGGGTGATTTTTTTATCATAACCCATTCAATTACTTACAGAATAATAATAATTAAAAAAAATTTTTTTATTATTATCTTTAGTTACACATTATTCTTGAATTATTAACTATGTAATACTTTTTAAGTTCATCCCTTATGCCTGGTAAAGATGTCAACTTTGTTTTTTTAAATGGTAACACATATTTTTAATTTAATAGGTAACACATATTTTTAATTCAATAATAAATGGCATTTGAATTTTTAATAAAACTTAATTTGTTTATTAGATATAAACATTATAAGTTTCAAATTTTTGAGTTAATATATAGGTATAATACACAAGGGA
The DNA here is from genome assembly GCF_025091365.1 of Daktulosphaira vitifoliae. NCBI lineage: Eukaryota > Metazoa > Arthropoda > Insecta > Hemiptera > Phylloxeridae > Daktulosphaira > Daktulosphaira vitifoliae. Next base: position 34,986,390 of record NW_026099575.1, read on the forward strand.
TTACAAATACAGGTAGCTAATTGGTTTTTTATGACATCGATATTAGCAGGTACACAGCATTGTTATTATCAATGATAGTAAGGTACATTGTTGTGAGTTTATAAATACACTAACTGACAATACAAAAAGTATATCTATTGATAGTCATAATTGATAATAAACAATCCGTGACTGTGATAGCAATATCATAAAAAACCAATTAGCTACCTGTATTTGTAATCCCTTGTGTATTATACCTATATATTAACTCAAAAATTTGAAACTTTAAATGTTTATATCTAATAAACAAATTAAGTTTTATTAAAAATTCAAATGCCATTTATTATTGAATTAAAAACTCAAACATTTTATTAAATTAAAAATATGTGTTACCATTTAAAAAAACAAAGTTGACCCCCTTACAAGGTATAAGGGATGAACTTAAAAAGTATTACATAATTAAAAATTCAAGAATAATGTGTAACTAAAGATAATAAAAAAAAAAATGTTTAAATTTTTATTATTCTGTAAGTAAATGAGTGGGTTATGATAAAAAAATCACTCTGTATATATATATATATATATATACAGTGAGTCAAGTAAATATTTGGAAATTGTCCAAAAAAAATTTTCTTTTTGTATTGAAATCATCTTACCTTTGAGTGTAGTTTAATCAATTGTTCAAACATTTTCTAATGATTATACTATACTTAAAGTTCTGTAAGATGATGGAAATTTAAGAAACATTAATTTTTGTCATATGAATTCTACGTATTTACTGGACTTGCTATAATATATACCAGATATGCTAACATTTTTATTTTATAAGTAAAAACTGGTTTCGTTACATATTGTGAGTAAATGATTTTAAATAATCCAATATAAAAAATTAGAAACGGATTAATTTAATGTTATTTAAAAAAAATCACTTCTCTTCAAAAAATTAAAAAACCTTTCAATTGTAACCAAATTACTAAGTATTGAATTATTGTGTAATATTAGCTATTCTATTATACATGAGTTAGGTAAGAGCTTCAAATTATAAATTTAATTTGATAATCTTACTTTAATATTACATTACTTGTTCATTTAAATTTATGTTATGAATTATATTTAAAAATTGATTTATTTAATTTTAAAAGTTATTGCACGCCTATTCATTGTTTTAAACACATATTTTTTTTAATTTGTTGGTTCCTAATAATGATTAAAATTTTTATTTATTTATGAATATGAGGTTATGTTAAAACTTCAATTCTTGTTGAGTACTTAAATTTTGTATTAAAATTCATTATTAATCTAAATAATAATTTTTTCATTCTTGGTTTTTATATTAATCATTTTATTCTGTCATTCTTTGTGAATAATATTAATTTTTAATAATTTTTTTTGAAAATGTAAAAAATGTATAAATTAAGTCGATTTGGAAAATTTACTACAGTAAATTTATTTTATAAACGCTCACAATATTATTGTACTGAACAGTATTTTCTTACCAATTGTGTTACTGATTGCCATTTTAGGATATTACATATATTAATTATAAAATAGATAAAATCGGTAAAACATTGAGTAAATATACTTAAATAGCTTGACTATATTAGCTAATAAATTTAACAATTTCAGATTTATATAAATTTTTGATTCTGTAAAAAATTAAAAATGTATTAAATATATACTGAAATAACTACTCAATTTCATATTCGAGTTATTTAGTAGATATCAAGATATGTTTTAATCATTAAGTTAAATTAAGAAAGAAAAATTTTAGAATTTTTAGGCTTTTAATAAAAGTATTTGTTTCAAATTGTAATTGGTGCCAAAATTTAGAGATTAGTTTTTAAAGAAATGCCAGTTATATTTTGTTGCTCAATTTATTTACCACAATATTTTATAAATACCTTAGATTGTTAAGTTATTAGTTTTCTTTTAATTTTTTTCTTTCATTGTATACTTGGGGTCCAATTTAGTTTTACTTAAAATGAAATGTAATTTGTAAACATTAGCTTTTAAGATGTATGAAATATATTGTCCACATATATAAATTCAGGTCCTAATTGTTGTTTTTATATTTATATACAAAAAAAAAATGTTATCGTCAGTAGTTATGCATCTACTATATTTTAGAATTTTAAAACATTCTGTTAATGTCAATAACGCTAATTCTGGTCTTTATATTGAATATTTGTTTTAATTAAAAGTTGTTATTATAATAATGAATTAATTCTTAAGAAATTGTTTTATAGTTATATATTGTTAATCTTTTAATAATAAAATTTAAAAGATTAAATTGTTTTGATTTTTACTTTTATAACTTAATAAGTATATTTCTATGCTATTCACACTTAATCACTGGAATAATTTAAAAAGAGATAAAGGAAGTATAGATTTCTTATTGTAAAAATTGGCCCTGATCCTAGATTTCTCATCTAAAACCCTACAGACACAAATTAAAATATGATCCATCTAACAACACAGTTCTTTTCAAATTTTATAAAAATTAATGACTTATATAGTCATTATAGAGAAGAGTAGAGGAAGACCAAAAAAGAGATGGAGGGATGCTATTGAATGCGATATGAGGACAGCTGATTTGAACGAAGATGATGTGGGAGATCGTGTCAAGTGGAAGTTTAGGATAAGGGTGGCCGACCCCAAGTAGTTGGGATTTAGGCGAGGAAGAAGAAGAAGTCCAGTATAAAAACTATGAAACCTTGTAAAAGATCTTGGAAGGCTTAAAAATATGAGGAAATTTGTTGATTAAATTGAAAAATAAGTAATCTAATATTGAAAAAATTTCTTTGTATTTAAGTATTATCAATATGATAAAAAATTTGGTTGTGTTTGTATTAAATGATTAATTTATTTTTACTTCTATTTGAACATTCTTTTCAATTATGAAACGGCAATACATTTTAATTTATTATTTAGAAATAAATTAAACAATGATTTGTGAAATTTTATTACAAATGATACTTCTTAAATAATTGAAATAGGAATAAAAAAATAAACAAGCACAATAGACGAAAAAATAGGAAAATTGTCCATCGTTTCAATGAAATTCACTCGATAATAAAAAATGAAAGTAATGAAATAAAAATTTAAATAATAATTTAATAAATGAAAAACAACAGTCTGGTACAAATAATTTATTCAATGCTATTCTAAATATGTTGCTAACCCCAATAAACAAGTTAATCTTATATATTTATCAAATAGTTATTTTCAGTTTTGGAGTATGTTTTTGATTCTTTAAATGTCAGATTTGACATGCTTTCAAAAAATTAGATTGTCAAAACGATTAGTAGCAGGGATTTTACATTGCACGTTGTTTTAAACAGGACTGATGCATTTAAATTAACTAAATGTATTTATAAGCTATATGCTAGATGAATCTTATTGATAGTTTTGGAATTATTAAATGAATCCGTTTAAACTTTTATAACAGTAAATTAGATCCATTTTTTAATGAAATAATCAATTAATGCTGTGTAAACTGACTTAATGTATACAATTTTATTTAATTCTATTCCATATGTGTTGTTACGCAAATTAAACAAGTTAAACAAATTTTGACAATATTTTTTTATTATTACAATTATTAAAAAAAAAAATAACTTTTCCTAGAACCCAATTTTTTGCTTTTGGACTCTCTAACTTAACTCCAAACAAATGTGTTTTTTTTTATATTGTTTTATTTATTACCGAAATATTTTCTTAAATGTATACTCATAATGAATGCTTGGAAATTCATTTAAGTTATCTCGAGTATATTTTAGTTTTTTATAACACTTTACAGTGTATATAATTTTAAATTTATTTTTGGGGACTTGGAGGATATCACTTCATCAAAATAATAAATATTCCTGCAGTACTCTTTATACTTTGATAATAATTATTCATGTAGTTAAAAGCCTCAGAAGTAGTACAAACAAATTATATAAATGCATTAAGTCACAAGTCTTGCTTAATATGTACTATTTATTTTATTATTTAATGCGATATAAAAATGTTCTTCAAAATTAAATTTCCTACCAGTTAGAATAAATGAAATTTTTTATAACTACATATATTTTTAATTTCTTAAACACATTATTTTTGTAAACTTCAAATATCAATATCATCTTTAAATTTTATATATCATACAAAATTAAAAAATATTGTTTATTATATGTACAACCAAGTAATAAATTATTTTCAAAATTTTAAAACACGGTAGTATTCATGAAAACTCTGAATATAAAATTTTAAAAATTAAAAGCTCAAAAAATCTATATCTTATATATAGTAAATTTTTAGTGAAATAGTCAGAGTAAAAAAAAAGACAGTGACTACAAATTTCTAAATTAAGCTTTTGAAAGGTTAAATATTTTAAATAATCGTATACTTATTCCATCGCATGATTTACAACTATATAATATTGGAAAGTAGTAAAAAAATCTTTTTTCGATATTGCATTAAATGTCGTCTACAGTAACGAGAAAACAATTTTAAACACATTTTTAAGTCGTTTGATCAATTTCTTTTTTAATTTAAAATTAATAAACTCAAAAAAAGTTTTTTTTTTACAATAAATCTAGTGTAAAAACAATTATAATTATTGTTTTTTTTTTAATTCATAAACTTTTATAAACATTATTAAGCAAGTTGTAGTTTTAACTGTTGCTTTTTTTTGTTTTATCTAATTTTTACTTTTTATCTATTTCTACTTAAATTATATAAAAAAGAATTCCCTGCAAAACACTATTTTTCAAAATTACCATAATAATTATTCTCAATTTATGAATTATTAATAATCTTTTAGGTTTATCCTAAAAGCATTTGAAGACCAAAACATTATTTTGTTAATAAAAACATTTATTTATCATTAATGTCATTTTTTTATAATTTTTAAAGGCTGACAAACTTTAAACACTTCTAAGAAGTGCTTAGTGATTTTTCTTATTGACCTTAGTTGAAATTTCTTCGTTTGACCTATTTTAACCCTAAAATAAAAAAAAATAATTGTCACAATATTTAGTTAAAATAAATTTTTTCTACTCATGCTTGAAGTTCAGCCTTTTTTTAAAGTGATGACGATGAAAAACTGAATTATTAATGGTAAACGAAAATTATTGGCCAATTGTTTCACAGAAGTTTGAATCAATAATTAATTCTTCTTACTTCTTTAATACAAAATGATTCTTTTAAACCCTTGATGGTCTAAAAATATTAAAATATTTTTAGTTTTAATTAGAGATTAATCAATTATTAAATATTTTTTAGAAGAAATCCTTCGTAAAGTATTTTATGATTGTTAATTCGATAAGTATTTGAAATTAAAAAAGCCAGGAATAGTATTTTTATTATTGATATTATTTTAGGAAGAAGTCGAGTAGATTATGTTAAAAATTTCACCATAATTTATAATTAACTAAATAATTCAGTGTTGCTTAAAAAAAGGTATAGTATATAAGATAAATATTTAATTTTATTTGAAATTTACATAGATTGTTTGTTTTAAAAGTTGATATAGTTGAAGATAGTTGATATAGTTTTGTTATTGAACATCAATACTCTTTTGTTAAATATATTGTTTTTTAATAAAATCTTAGCATCAAAACAATTCAACATAAATTGAATACTTTTCTAAGTTTTATGTCTAAGTTGGTCTAATTTTGCTATTTCAAAAAAAAACATTTTAACGATGTACTTAATATTTTTATGGTTTGGTTGGGTGGGTTGGGTTTGGGGTGCATATATGATGTGGGAGATCGTGTCAAGTGAATGTTTAGGATAAATGTGGCCGATTCTAAGCAGTTAGAATAAAAGCGAGGAAAAAGTTGAATACAAAATATTTTTTTAGTTCACATAATAATTAATTAATTGATAATTTTTCATAATCTAATTAAAAGTCATAAAGCAGATCTTCGATGGGAGTTTAAGCATCTCAAAAGTATTCTAAAGTACTATCCAATTACGTCTATGATCATTAACATTATATTTAACTTGAATATTATAACTGTTGATGAAGAAGTAAGCTAGTTAGATAAAAAAAGATAGAACTATTTCTGAAACCAAAATGTTAACAGAAAATATATAAATATTTTAGTGATGTATTTTCTTTTATTTCTTTTGACATATCATATAAATGCTCATTTCTTACTTAATTGATATTGCTTAAAAATACATAAAACGATATAACTGTATCCAGTTTTGACGCCCGTAATTAAAAAAATTTCCCCTAAAACAAAAACTATTTTTATGGATAATTTTTAATTTTTTAGACCCTAAATCTTGCCGTTTTGAAAACTATTTCACATAAGATTCACTCGTTAAATTCTTCTATTCGTGAATTTTTGGCAAAACACGTTTATTTAAATGATTAAGTACTTGTATTTACGTTTTATTTACACCGCGTTGTGTCAGTGAGTTCCGTTATTTTTTTTAATTCATAATGTTATATTTTACCTCTATACGAGTTGTTGACAGCTATAATATAGTTCATTTATATTATAATCGAACTAAACTTGAATTTACTATTTTAAGGGAAAAGCATAGTAACACATCCCTTTTTACGGATCAATATGGAGCGCTAGTGCGCTAATATAAACACTCCGCTGTAGCCGCCACATGAAGTTGTTTTGTGCTTTGTAATTTTGCATCCCCTGTGGATACCCAATCGCATTAAAGTTGTACGATAGCCAAGACTTAACCCGGTATTTATGTTTTAAATTATTCAGATTGGATTTTTCTTGATAGGTATAGGTTGTCTAGGTTATAATCACAAAAATAGCCACGAAACACGTATACACAATACTCAGATATAAAAATATATTGTTATAAAATATTAATTTTGTCGACTGTTCGTCCCCTTTGAAGTTAAAACTTAGCAACAGACAAAAACCTACGTTGTCGTTAACTACGTACAACTCGCACTCAAATATAATTAAAGTGAAGCCAAAAGAAAACATGCAAGATGCTGAATCATCAGAAATCATTGATCTCTCTAATCACCACCTCACTTCTAGAGCTACAGCCGATCAGAGGCATCGCATTATCGGAGGTAAGTCAAAAATCGAACTTAAATAAACGAGATACTTATTTTTTAAATCCAATATTTTCAATTCGCCGATAATAGAGAAGAATGGAAGATGGCTTCAAACCAATCCATGGATTGAAACTATAGAGAGAGATTTTCAATTAAAATCAAGTGTTTTTTTTTTCCATATATCAATTTATGATCTATTTTCATTTCATTAGTTGAACATAATTATTAAATTATTTTTAATTTTGAGAAAATAATAATTAACATTACTTTAACTAAGATTGATTTGCCTTTAAAAATATTTTCAATCTAAGAGAAACGTAAAATATTATTAAAATTTCTACAAAACGTAGAAGAATACTTGTGAGTCTCTTATGTGTTAGGTTTATTCAGATTCAAGAGTCATCTTCTCGAAGTATTAACTAACGGCAATACCGAAATAGTTCACAATAGCTTGTTAACGTTATCATAGAGATAAGGTTCTATGTTCGGATATATTTTTTTCGCTATAAAATATGATATATTTTCTGTCATTTTGATACGTCTTATAATGAAAAAATGTTGAGAATATTGGCATAAACAAAATAATCGCATAATTTGATGATGATTGACTTAATTAAATTAACTTTAGAGAGTTAGTAATATAAGCAACATTAGTCACCTATGCAATGGCTAATTATTATCTAGAAAGTATAATAAGCATGCAATGTTTCGTGATAATTAAAGTATTTGCACTTAAATTAATTACTCTATCAGTCAGAACCTTATAACTATTTATTTAGATCATAAATAGTTAAAAATAGTAAAAAGACTTCTTTTTTTAAAAAAAAAATATATTTTATTTATTTATTCGAATGACATAAAAAAGTAAACAATTCTTGCTAGTTGATCCGTAAATAAGCTTTTAGAGCTTAATTAGTATAGGTTTAGAGGTGTAGCTTAATAATTATTCATAATTTTTTTTAACAATCTAGTCAATGAATAGTATTCATATTCATCTTTTACTTTTTTAACATTATGTTTTTGTTAAAATTTCATGTATTAACAGATGCAATCAGAGTAAAAGGGATATATTCATATATTTTTTACGAGATAACTGTTCTCGAAAGATAACGGCGAATTTCATTAAAAATGTATCTGGCGATTAAACATAAGTTTCATTTTATTCAAGATTATGATAGATTCTACTTTCCAAGAATTATTTTCATGGCATCTCATTTTATCACATAATTCCTGGTTATGCTATTGTTCATAATTCACTAAGTTGAATGTAAATGAATTATGTGATAAAGTATTCATAAAAACGATAATTTGTATACATACTTTTAAATATAATAAGGGCGACGTGAAATCATTCAAAAGAGGATTTCATATAGAAAGAAGAGAAGTGGCAATTTCAAGAGGCGTAAAGAGTGTCCATTGTTTGTTTGATATCTTAATCAAAGAATAAAAACCTTTTAATGGGAAAACCACATATTGATTTATTGTATTGCTCTTTGTTTTATTGAATTCAAATCTATCAAGAACTAATCTTTTCCCTGGAAAGGTTTATCACATACTTCACATCTAGTTGGATGTTAATTCTTTGAAGAACTATTTGTAAAGTACCAGTACTGGCGTAATATGTATATGGTAAATCACCAGTACTAGTCGGTCAGTTATCATTCCAGACATACGTCAGTATTGGTCCAGCACTGGTAGCCGCTAATATGCTAGAATTACCAATGATGGCACATTACTGCGCCTGTTATGAATTTCTGATTGTTTTTTAAAAAGCAATCATTTGATTATAAAATTTCATAGAAATAATTCTGTTACTTAAAGTCATAAAATTGTAAGAATATTGATTATTTTTAGTAGCCAAAGACAAAATAATTTTTACAGTTTTGGACTGCGTTAAAAGAATATTTTTAATATTTGGTACTATAAAATTTTAAATCTTAACAGTAATATCAATTATAAAATGTATTTAATATCTGAAGATGCCGAAGTTATAAATACATAATCAATATAAAAAAAAAAAGTTGTTACTTTTTTGAAATTTCATAAAAGCTATGTTTTAGACTTTTTCTTATAAACAATTTTGATGGATTAATAACAATTTTAGGATAAGTACTTATTAAGTTACAATCATTTTAATATATAGAGTGGGTATGTAACGTTCGAATGAACATTTGAATGAATGTATAAATAAAAGTCTAATGCGGTCTAGAAATTTGACTTATATACTCTAAAAAACTATGTATAACACTATATTTAGAATTATTAATGTAGTATATGGTGACAAAATTATGCATAAAATTTATAAAAATATTATAATAATGAATTATTTTTTTAAATTAAAATTATTGATTGTTTAGTCATTTAAAATTAATTAATTTATACTACCCATGTACTGACAAATTATTGATTATATCTTGTTACTTTAATCGAGTACAAAATATGAAATTGTTTTTAAAGAAAAAGCTATCAAATGTATAGTTTGACTCTAAAACTTTATACAAAAGACATGTCATACTTTTGTTTGATTAAAAAATTGACTAATCGTTGATAAAACAATAACTTTATCGAGTAATCTATTGTTTATTTACATATTATAACGAAAATATCAGTTTTAATCAGTAATAAGTTTTCAAAAGAAATAATAATTTCCATAAAATCCCTAATTTTTTTAAAATCGTAGAGTAATATAATCAGAACTGAATAAATTTGTTAAGTGAAATTTATAGAGTAACGTTAGAATATTTTCAAAAATCCGCAATATTTTGTAGGTAATTTCTGTAACAATATTATTATAATGTATTAATTATTATTTACACAACATTATTGATTATAATGTAAAAAAATAAATGCTATTTTTGTTTGTCATTAAATATTTATTTGTTAAAGAAAATGTATTTAAGATAAATTTATTTATTATATTACAACAATGATAAAAATATTATTTTTGTTTTTTTAATCTTTATTGACCTAATTATAATTATATCAATGAAATTTTGACCATATACTTTTTTATGTACTTCAATATACAAAAATTAAGCAAATATTTATTAATATTATTCTTTATATTTTATAGCAGAAGATAGTGCGCCAGCTGATCCAGGCGTTTGTGGAAAATTCCTAACTGTATGTGCTTGGTTTCTTGTATGCATAACATTTCCATTTTCATTATTTGTTTGTTTTAAAGTAAGCCTTTTAAAAATCATTTCAATGTCAACTTGTATGTACGCGTTAACATTTAACTATGCTTCAATAGGTCGTTCAAGAGTACGAAAGAGCTGTTATATTTCGACTGGGGCGTTTAGTATCTGGCGGTGCTAAAGGACCTGGTAAATACAAAATTAAAAATAATAATAAAGTTATGTAAATTATTTAACTATAATTGATTGTTAATTAACGGTTTCAGGTATGTTTTTTATTTTGCCTTGTATTGACAACTATGCCAGGGTCGATCTTAGAACACGTACTTATGATGTGCCACCCCAAGAGGTATTTGAATTATATAACATAAAAGTACATTGACCTATATTTTTACGGTTGTATGTGTCACTATGTCTGAAAAATAAAAGATATGAATTACTATTTAATCAGAGGGCGTTGACCGAATAGTAGTATGGAGTTATAGTAGTATTGCTGAAGCTTGAACACATAAAAAACTATAAAAGTCTTACTATAGATGTATTAGTCATATGAATCACATGGTATAACGTTAGTTAGAATTGTGATTTTAGCGTTGGATTAGTTTTAAAAAATTAATTAGTTGTTAATTATAAATTATTTTATATGACACACTTTTAATATTTTGTACAACTATAAAACCATTTTTATTAAAACAAGTGATCTACCTTTTAAAACTATGTGATAATTATGCGTGAAATGAAGATGATTTTGACAAAGTAATTAAAAAAAAAAATTATTTTTAAAATTATATGTATACATACATTTAATTTTCATTTAACATTATAGTATTATACATATAATATTTGTATTATTATACAAATATTTATACAAAAAATTTATATACACTATGCATAATTTTTTTCGAGTCATTTGACAACCGACATTTTTTTACTTATCTCAAAATAAGATATATTAAAAATGATTTATGTAATTAATAAAAAAATGTCAAATATAATTTAGGTATTGACTAAAGATAGCGTAACAGTGTCTGTAGATGCTGTTGTGTATTATCGAGTGTGCAACGCAACCATATCGGTGGCCAATGTGGCCAACGCACATCAATCCACTAGGTTGTTAGCGCAGACTACGCTAAGAAATGTGTTAGGCACTAGACCACTCCATGAAATCCTAAGCGATCGAGATGCTATATCGAAAACCATGCAAATTGCCTTGGACGACGCAACCGAATCGTGGGGCATTAAAGTGGAAAGAGTTGAAATGTAACTATTACATTAAAATCTAACATCACTTGTTTAAAATCTAATATTTTTATAATTTTATTTACAGAAAAGATGTAAGATTACCGGTACAACTACAAAGAGCAATGGCTGCGGAAGCTGAAGCGGCCAGAGAAGCACGTGCTAAAGTTATAGCTGCTGAGGGAGAACAAAAAGCTTCGAGAGCTCTTCGTGAAGCTTCGGAAGTGATAAGTGAATCTCCAGCTGCGTTGCAGCTTAGATATTTACAGGTAAAGAATTTGCATACCCACATCAAATTTGCTACAATGAAATTATACAATTTAAAAAGTTATTCATATTTTTTATATGGTTTTTATTCTTACTCAGTAACACGCATTAGGGTTTGGCTGGGTTGGGTAAATGAATGGAGTAATTGATATTCTTACAATATTCAGTAGATGTTTTTTTAGATCCAATCCTCAAATTTTGGTCAATATATAAATCATTTTAGTTCTAAAAATAATGTGAAATTTTTGCGTGTTTTCATCCTCCTGACCTAATTATATATTATTTATTTGACGAATGGCACTATAGATGATGTCATTTTTAAGGCTTATATGTAGACAAAATATTCTATTAAAAAATACTATTATGAATCATTTAATTTTTAATTTTTGTGAATTATTTGTATTCGATAAATAACATTGATTCTATACCAACCATATGTTTAGTCTTTTAATATTAACAATAATTTTTCATTTTACTTGGAGCATTCATTTTATATATTTCATTAAATATAATACATGTTAATTTATTTTGAGAAAAATTCGCTGTAGGTAATGAAATCCAATTTACATGTTTCGTTGTATACGTTTTTATGACTAATATTTCAAAAAACTTAGGGTTAAACTTTTAAATTCTATAATATCGTAACAAGGTGAAAGATATAATCTGCATATTTCCGGCTAATCGTCATCAGGCGAATTGGTAAATGTATTCTCAGAGCTGATTGAAAAAATATAAACACTAGTAATTCATTCACATGCTTAGATTGAATTAATACGTATTATTTAATTTTTTCAGACATTGAACACAATATCAGCAGAGAAGAACTCCACAATTGTGTTTCCATTGCCCATTGACATTATATCATTCTTCACCAGACCACGAGAGCCGGCAAAACACACAGAAAATAATTGAAATTAATTTAATTTAAGTTTTTGAAAACGTCGATTTAAATATGGTCAAAATAAATTAAACTGCATAACTACAAATATAGACCATAGTTACTATATAAATGATGTCTGATTAATATCATTAATTTTTGTGTATTAATAGTTCATATATATATATATATATATATATATATATATTGGTGGAACCACATTTTTTGATGCTTGTAACATTTCAATGGAATGTTCCACCAACAGCCAAGTTTTATTTATTTTATTTTAATTGCACTAATCTTATTCGCACCAAATAAATGTTAAGTGAACTTTTTATAAACGCACAAATGGGGTATTAATCTAAATAAGTATACAATTATTGAATTATTATGTAATATGCTTAAGAATAATATTTTCAGTTGAAAAATAAAATAATTAAAAATTATAAATTATAAATTAAATTCTGTGTTATTTCAAAAACAATTATTGCTGTAAAATTGTAGAACATTTCTGGTTTAAATTTTCTATAATTTACGAATGTAGATTAGAAGATTTAATTATAATTATGAAACATTAACCGGAAAATAGAAAATTTTAAAAAAATTAAAAAAATATTTATTTTTTGCACTTTGAGTAAATATAAAGTAAAACATGTTATTATTACAAAAAATACGAGAAAAAAATGGTTTTTTATATACTACTCCAATATTATTTTATTATGAAGTAATTGAAATAATGATGTGATACAATTTTATATATATTTTAATGATTAATATGATGGTGTATTCAGATTTTATGTATGAAAATTAATTAATAAAATTAATTATTTATATAATTATAAAGTAATAAGAGACGCTATTCTATTTTGAAGGTTTGATAGTTTACTTTCAAGATATTCCATTATTGATAATTTTGTATCCAATTTAGGATTAGCTTTTTTTTTTGTAAATTTGTTTATTTGATGTAATTTGTAGTGCAAGCTTTAGGTTAAGCGAAGTCAATTGATGTTGGTAGCTTTTCATTGGATGTGATGTGATCTTTTATTTAGGTCCTAATTAAAACAGTTTATTAAAATTAGATAAAATTAAAATAAAAATTGGTTGTGTAATGATCATGTTTCACAAATACTTTTTAGTGTAGGTGCTTTCATTAACTACTTTTACTCTTATGTTGTGATTTCCACTAGATAATGGATATTTCGTATACATTACTTGTGGGCCCTGATAAGGGACATATAAAAAACCAATACCTTCTCAGCTTTCTGCCGAAGCTAATTATTATTATTATTTATTTTATAGAACTTAGAAAATCTTTGATATTCTAAATTGTATTAAAAACTTTTAGAAGCCATAGATATATATAATATTACGAAACCTTTTCTAATAGAAATAGACAAAATTTAAGAATCCATAGAAATATATAAATTTTAAGATGTTATAAAAGTGCATACATTTTAAGAAGCCATAAAAATGCATAATTTTTAAGAAGCCATAAAAATGCATAATTTTTAAGAAGCCATAAAAATGCATAATTTTTAAGAAGCCATAAAAATGCATAATTTTTAAGAAGCCATAAAAATGCATAATTTTTAAGAAGCCATAAAAATGCATAATTTTTAAGAAGCCATAAAAATGCATAATTTTTAAGAAGCCATAAAAATGCATAATTTTTAAGAAGCCATAAAAATGCATAATTTTTAAGAAGCCATAAAAATGCATAATTTTTAAGAAGCCATAAAAATGCATAATTTTTAAGAAGCCATAAAAATGCATAATTTTTAAGAAGCCATAAAAATGCATAATTTTTAAGAAGCCATAAAAATGCATAATTTTTAAGAAGCCATAAAAATGCATAATTTTTAAGAAGCCATAAAAATGCATAATTTTTAAGAAGCCATAAAAATGCATAATTTTTAAGAAGCCATAAAAATGCATAATTTTTAAGAAGCCATAAAAATGCATAATTTTTAAGAAGCCATAAAAATGCATAATTTTTAAGAAGCCATAAAAATGCATAATTTTTAAGAAGCCATAAAAATGCATAATTTTTAAGAAGCCATAAAAATAAATAATTTTTAAGAAGCCATAAAAATACATAATTTTTGAGAAGCCATAAAAATGCATAATATTTAAGAAGCCATAAAAATGAATATATTTTGAGAAGCCATAAAAATGCATAATATTTAAGAAGCCATAAAAATGCATATATTTTGAGAAGGCACAGTAATATAGTAATTCAAAAAGAAAGAAAAAATAGCAGCAAGTAGTTGGGTTGGAGTTATCTTTCGGTATTCTTAATAATAATATGTTTTTAAGTATGAGTACTAGGTTTCATAAGATTGAAGAAAATTATAGAAAAGAATAGTGATCTTTATTTATTAATATAAAAATTATTATGTGTAATTGTCATGTTCTTTAATATCAATAATGTAACGAGTACTGAGGTTATTGTAAAGGCACAAAAGATCTTTGTACTACGTTCAATGAACGAAGCTGCCACCTAAAACTAGTCTGAGTCACATTGCCGGGCTACACATGTTTCCACACCTTCTTCCTCTCCTTCTGTAAATATTAGGTTAAGAAAAATTTTTGTAAAGTATTAGTATAGATGTTAACTTTGAGTCTCGTTTTTTTTTTCATTTTACTGATTGTTGTTGCAGTTTAAAAAATTATATATCTCTTTATATATATTATTGATTAATCTTTATACTATTTTGATTGTACCAAAGTGGCAACTTTATTCTAGTGTGCCATGGTGGTAATTTTTGACATACTTATTTTCAGTGACTTATCTTTGTTTTATTTTTGATAGATTTTTGTAATTACTGTCAATATAATTATTTTTTATTTATAGTTTAAGTTACCTCTGTTACCAGCCTCACACACCCTCTTGTTCCCTGTAAGCAACCCCTCAGGCATCAAGTAAGGTTGTGTGTGAGCAGACTTTCCTACCTATGTATAGAGTCTACTCAATCCTTGTATAGAGTTTAAAGGTGCCGGGATAAGCGGCATAAGATTCGTAACTCCCGATGTTAATTATGATATCCAAGCTATTAATTTTCGATTTAAAATTTTAAAACTAAAAAATTTGTATTCACCAGTAAAATTCCAACTATTTTGATATACTAATCATAATATTTGACCATAAAACACTTTGAGCCACCAGTAATTTTTTTTTTAAAAATCTCAAATTTTCACAAAGTAGTTTTAATGTCTAAAATAAAGTTAAAATAGTTCTCATTAAAATTTCGAAGATCGACTTTTTTTGATCCACCCTATTACATTGTAATACAGAATGATTGATTAACTATGCCTCACAAATTAACTTTTAAAATATGTTATCTTTTTTTTTTTAAGAAATATTATGCTTCTATCTTTGGCTACTCAGTGAGTAAAATTACATTTTTATGATCATCCCTTATGCTTTAAATTAGAATCAATTTTAAATTTTCAAATGGTAACCCTATTTTTTTGTTATATAATCAGATTGGACTTAGTTAAAAAAATTTTTTTTTTATTTTATTCACTTAATAGCCAGCTATGATTCATTAAAGTTTAGGGGACGTGAGTATTACTCACGTTGATTTATAAAAGACGTGCAAATTTTACGGTTCGTAAACCGATAATTATTACCGGTTCATAGTAATACGGTGATCTGTTGTATAAAGTATTATACACCGATAGTTATTATCGGTACATTAAATATTAATGTTTCTGTATTTACCCGACTAATGTTTCATTTGCTAAATTCTCTAAACTTTAAATAGTGATATTTCCTTTAGAGTTTATTAAAATTGATTTTTATTTTTTAAGAAATTTTTTTTTTATATTAAACAAGATTTAAAAAAAATATCGGGGTTGCTATTTGAAAAAGTTAAGTTGTAATTGTTTTAAGGATGAAGGATCTTCATCAAAGGATAATTTATTTATTATTTATTTATTAAGAAATCGGTTTGGTGAAAGCTGAGAAAAAGTGTTAACAGACAAAAAAATAAAGAAATAAAAACATCATATTTAAATTTATACCTTTTCAACTTCTCATCGAAGCTAATATATAACACATAAAAATAAATACACTTATTCAAATTTAAAAAATCTTTATTATTTAACAAAAATTAAAAAATTGAAAAATAAAGGTAGTATAAAATAAACATTTAAGCAAAAATTACATATTTGTTTGTTTAGCATTGTACTTAAATATCGATATAAAAGTTACTAGTACTTATCCAAATTTGACTAAAACCACAAATATAATAACTAAATAGGAATGATCGTATTTTGGTGTATTCAATTTACATAATTTTCATGTATTAAAAAACGATCTCATGACAATTATTAATGGATTTTAAATAATTTTATAAAACGAATAAAAGTTTTACATAAAACAAAGTAATATTGAACATTGAAACTAGAATAACAATAATAAAAAGTACAGACACCTTGCAATTAAAAATTTGTTTATAACATGTCAATCATGTTTAATAGGTTAGATCAAATTAATGTTAAATAAATTCAGATTTTCGCTGAACAACCCTTGTGTTTCAATCGACTACATAAGGTACATATTTTTCTATATATTAACGATGCTCAATATTTTATATGAGTATTTTTGGCTAGATATATGTCTACATGAAAAAAGACAAGTATAATATACAGATCTTGTATACCTAGTATGTACTTAATTAGAGCAACCAATTTTCAAAACAATACTATATAAATTTTCGTTGTAAAAAATAAATCTGATTTTGAATTAAATCGATTCAATCAAAAGGAACAATAATTTCAAAAACTTTGTTTTGATAATTAGTATTATATGTCGCTTATATTTGTACCGAAGTATATTTACACGCTTCTCTACACTCCCCTACACTCACATTGGTATAATCGGGCATATTATCGAACAGCTGTTGTACTTTATCTTCCACGTTTTCTAAATGAGCGTTACTATTACTGTAATCATTTTCAGCAAACTCAGAAATTTCTTCACTTTCATTACTAGTATTTTTATTTTCCCGGGTGAAATCTTCGACTTCTGTAGGAGAGGTGGCAAGTGAGTATGCTATACCGGTCATGCATTTAATAGCAGACACTCCTAGAGGATGAGAAATTATCTTAGAGGTGCTAGGAATGGCGAATGGAATTTCCGATTCTTCTATGATAGTTTCAGCGGTAGTTGACCCTACTGGAGAGTACATGACATTTCCATAATCATGACCAGAAAAATCCATCGTTTTGTTTTGAAGAAATGTAGAGAATGAGTGTGGTTGATCGAAATACGAAGGAAATAATATCTTCTGAAAAATTTATAATTCTTTAGCATATTTTTACTACACTAATAAGTAAAATTATTTCTTTTATAAAATAACTATTATGGTGTTTCAGAAAATAAGCTAATAAAAAATCATTTTTCAAAATAACTTTCAATTGTAAAATTCATTTAAAACTGAAACTAATTTAATTGAAATTATTTAAGCTAAATTGAATAAATGATTTAGCCAAATTTATTTAGTAATTTTAAGATTTTTTTTTGTGAAACTAATAATAGTTGTAAGCACTATAGATTTCATAAAATCAAAAATATTTTTTGGCTTACTTTTCCATCTTCCATATTTTCAGAATGATATAAACTGTTATCATTTATACTACTGACACTTACAGTACTAGAACGTCCACAAGAGTTAGAGCCTAATTGTAATAAGAAATATTACATTCATTAGTTCTCTATAAAATAAATTTCATTTTAGTTCTTCGAATAACTTACTACTCGAACTTTGTAAACTCAAACTGCTGGTAGGTCTTTTTGATTGATTCTCCGAACTATTTCTTTTACTTATATTATCCGGAGATCCTTCGGCGTCTAAATAAAATAATTTATTTAATTTTTTTTTTAATGATTTTGTTGTAATATACAAAATATAATGAAATTTAATTCATATAAATTTATTACGTTTTGATTTTCCTTTTCCGAAGAATTTTTTGATACGTTCAAAAGGTGTAGGCCGTTTTAATTGATCTTTCATACGTTGTTGAATTCGATCGTATTCGGCACGCATTTGGTTAAGTTGTTCCTGTAATTTTTTAAAATTTTTATATTTTTTTAGATTAAGTGCATGCTTTTAAGTGTTATATTGTAGAATATACAATGTAATTATACTCTTTAGTTGATACCTGTTTTTCTTTAAAAGATTGCTGTACATCATGTCGATTTTTCCAGGTTTCTACTAAATTTTCGACTTCATTAATTGTTAAGACATTGTTTTTAAAATCATGTATGATTTCCAATAGTTCATCTTGAGGAGTTGACAACGTATGATTACTACCTGTATATCGAAATGTAAAGTTTGATATATAACTCTTTATAAATCTAAATTTATTTGTTGTACCTCGTGAGTTACTGTTCAAAAAGTCGGTAGATCGATTTATAGATTTATTATTTATATTGTCCCCTAACGAAAGATTTCCTCGTAAATAATTAGATGATCCTAAGGCTAAGCAAGTAAAAACCAGAGTTAATAAATTTTGAGAAAATGAATTTTTTATATTAAAATATTAGAACTTACTAGAACTCATTTCTAGGTAGCTTCCTGGTGAATTAATGTCTTTAGGTGATGAGGGCAATGGTGGCGTTGACGAACAAGTATTTGAAGGACTATACGGTCTACCATTGGTAGGTACTTGATAGTTGGTAGAGAATATCGATTGTGGTGGTGGAGGTATCTGATAGTTAAACATAGCAGTGTTGTTGGTGAGAGGAGAACCAACATTAGTATAAAAATGCATGTTATTTAAAGATTCGACAGGTCTAGGTGCTGGTGGGATTAAGTAACTGTCATTTAATGGCCGTGGTAGCAAATAATTAGCATCGGGATCATCTTTTGGTTGATGACCATCTGACATTCCTTTCAAGATGCTATACATGCTAGTAAGTTCTGTCATTTGCATGTAGCCCTTGAGAGCCTGAGCTAATTTATTATGATTTGAAGCTTCAGCTACATCTGCGGGTGTCATTTGATTTGCGTTACGCAATTGACAAGCTTGTTCGCCACCAGGACTTTCCAACAAGTGCCAAGATAATTTTTCCAGACCAAATTTAGCAGCAAAGTGAAGCATTGTAGGATATTCTTCATGATTATATTGATATCTCGAACCTGCTGGTTGAAGAAGATGGAAATTAGGAGGAACGTTTTTTACATAGGCTGTGACTAAAAATAGATCTAGTTGTTCTCTATCTGCAGGGTTTAATCCAAAAGTCTATAATACAAAATATACAAAAGAGTTTAGTAATTATTTATAAAAGAGATTCTATTTAAAATACTGCATAATATCTCACTTGGCACAAAAAATTCATTGGGTTATCTAAAGAACGTAGTAATTGATCTAATTCTCGCATGCGACTTTCACATTTAACCGACCGTTGACCTAATGACTGTCCATTTTTTTCGACAATTATATTAACAATAACAGATACTTGTAAACAGCTCACTATATAAATTAATATATTAAGTATAGACGTTTATTTTTAAAATAAATTTAATTATAATTTTATAATACATGGCATTTTAAATTGTAATGTATATGGATTCCTTCTTGTAACGTTTGTCACTTCTATTTTATGCCCATTTTTATCCACGCTGATAACAATATTATCTTCTGCATTTAACGGTTCAGATAGCAATATAATTATTTTATTTTGTCCCTTTAATGAAATCATTTCAAATTAAATTATAGTAATTATTAATGGTAATATTTAGTTACAATTTTTATCTTTTTCGGTGTAATTGAAAATTTAGCGCTATCCTCAGATACGCTGGTCAAATGTTGTGTGTGCACAGATTTGCTTAAAATATCCATGGACACTCCATAAAAATCTCCTACTGATTCTCGATCTTGATCTTTAACGGCCATTTTCCTCCATTTATCATAGTCTACTAACACTATAGTAAAAATAATAGAAGGAAGTAAATTTAAAAATAAAAATATTTGTGTTGATTTTCATATTTATTGATAGCAAGTATACCCGTTTTATGCTGATCCGTAATATCGGCTTCAGTAACACCTACTAGAAGGGCCAACATTCGATTGGTTTGTAGTAATGCACTAAGGGAATCTGAACGATTTGAATGCGAAAGTATTCTTTCTAAGAAAATTGGACATACAAGCACAATTTGAAGTCGAGCTTGACTGCACCTTTCTTGCCGTGGTGCTGACATTACACCCGACAATACATCTTCCAATCGCACTCTTTGGATTCTAATAAAAATACAACTAATTATTTTTACTAACCAATTTCTAAAATAAAATTGGTAATTTCATTTATCATTTTATAGTAAAACTAAAAATTTGAAACAATTAGGATTTGTTTGGGATTAACTTAATAGTCACGTGTTGGCTCATAGTATATCTTTAGCGGTGCATTTAAGATTTTTCAATTAAAGAATTTTTATGTGAAATATTATTAAAAAAAAATTATTCTGATTTTTAATTACCAAGTCAATTTTAGATTTTTAGTTCAAAATTAAAAGTTAAAGTTTATCACATAACTAATAATAGTAGTAGTTTCTTTGGCAGATATCATAGTGTTGAATGTTAAAGTAAATTTATGTTTGAATTAAATGATAAAATGAGAGGTTATAAAACTTTTACCGTAAACAATTTGCATATGACTAAGTTTTGAACAGTTCCCAAAAAATGATTCATACAAATAATTTTGGTCAACTATATTTTTTTACATTACTGAGAATATAATAAACTAACACCTAATTTATTTTTCATGTTTATGTATACTTATAAATGACATTATTGAAGTTCGTCATTTTTTTCTTTCTTTTATCATAATTTATTATATGAAATTACCTATACGGAGACTTATTTTCTTTTTGATTGAAGTGTTGAAAACATTGTATTAGAAAATTAATCCACATCATAGCAGCCTCACTATCTCCACTTGAGACAATGACGATATCTAAACAATCTGACTTCATTTCTGGAATTATATAAAATTACACAATTATATATCATTGCTAAAATCGATTGATTATATTTACGATAATGTGGTTAATAGTACAAATAACAGTAGTTTATACAAACGTTTTATCTGAATGAACTGTGTTCTCTCAATTATGTGTGGGCATTCTATTTAACTAGTTATATGCAATTATAAATAGTAATACAATACAAACATTTTTTTAATGCAAAGTACCTCTAATTATATTTAATAATACTTAGCCCAGCACACTAAAATATTAGTTTTGTACTTTGCATTATGCATTTATTTATTAAGAATGGATACTATAGAGGAAGCAGTGGACTCTTGGTGTGCATAAAATATAGCAAAGAATATTATTATGGCTTCTCTGTCATGAAGATGGGATTGCATGTTAATGATTATATGACGTTAGAGCTAATGCATTAAGAATGATTTAATGCAATTTCAAATAAAATATGTGGTATATGCAAGAATTGAAAAGACCCTAGTTTTGTATATTATAATTTATTAAATTAAACACATTATAATTAAAGTGATATATTGATTTTAAGTTAAATTTTCCATTTAGAATAATTCCAAATAATAAACAAGGTACCAAAATTCTTTTATACATATTTTTTAAATTTAATTTAGCGTCAATGTAAAGCTAAAATCTTTTTTATATTATTACGTGTTATATTATCTAAGTTTTCTTATTAAATATGGTATAATCTATACAATATTTAAACAATAAAACTTTTTATAAATTAAAGGTCAAGACCAACAGTTTGAAAAATATGAATAAATAATTACAATAATATTAATAACGACGTTGATTCAGAAAAAGGGTAACATATGGTGTCTAGGACTAGAAATCAGTTCGCTTTGACATCAACATAAAGCATTAGAAACGCAGAAAATATGAGTCAGTCTGACGTAAGAATCAAACAGTTTAAAATTTTTTTTTCGAGAGTTTTGTGAAAAAAATAAAATGTCAATGATTAAAATAAAACAAGTACTGTTTAAAATCCTAACATATCTAATAGCATATATAATAACGTAGTTAAATATGCAGGGACAAAAATAACTTTAATAAATCACTAAAAATCTAATAAAAAAAACTATATGGGGTAAAGATACATTAATGATTTCAAAAATGTTTTATTCGTTAATCAAGGTAGATCTTAACCAACTAATTTTTTGTGAGTTTAATATTGATTTATATTTAAAAGGTTTTTCTAAAATTAAACAATATTAATAAATAACAACTAGTAGTTACAATAATGTCATATTTACAAGTTTTATTCATTGTTTTATCTGATGTTCATAAAGAAAAATTAGGTTAATTGTATTATCCATACAGTGTTTTTATTTCCTAGTAAATGAGCAGCAAGTGTTAATTAAATTTGTGTAATTATTTATTATTTTATACAAGCAACAGGTGACATTTTTAAGGGTGAATCTTATGAATAGTAAAATTAAAGCTTAATCTTCTTATGTTACTAAAATTTACTACCAAATAAAACAACGTTTGAAGTAAATGTCAGTATATTTTATTTAATTAGTCGTATTCCTTCCCATATTATATATAAAATGGTGAAACAGTCAATATGTAATCAGTATTTTTAAAGCTAATTAAATTATTGATTTATTTAACTAACGTGCTTAAAATGTAAATATTATATCAACGAATATAGCTAGAATATAAAATCTAAACTTACTTAGTTCGGTACGTAAACTTTTCACATTAAATCACACATAATATATAGTCTAATAAAAATACATTTGGATTGAAAGTACTGAATAGGCGAAGTGTAAAAGTAAGCACTACACGCTAATAACAAAGACGTAGCTAAACACATTACTATAGCCGATACTGAATTAACTAACGAGAATGATATTAGTTGAATTCAACCGGACCAATGATACCACCTCCACTGTAACCAAACCTTTACTGACACATGCGTATGTATATTTTTGTTTGAACACCAAAAAAAATTAAATGGTTTGAAAACAAATTTTTCAACCCAAAATTAAATTTTTAAAAATGAACTTCAGTCTCCTCATAACAAAATGAAAAAATCATTAGTATATTCAAGAATACAATTTTAATAAGAAAATAATAAAAAAAATTATTATTTAAAAAGTAATAATCCAAATTGAGATTTTTGTATAAAGTTTCAAGTATGGATAAGTAATTATTTTGTATCGCGAATATTAAAGTAGTTGGTTTATTTAGCTTTGAAATTGCCACTGATGGTAAACCGTTTGCATTTTGGCTGCTCATTATTTTAAATAAAACTATGTGTTTATATAAAAAAATTGTAACTACACAATATGTATAGTTAAAGAAATCGGGCTACCAAATTTTCAAGTAAAATTGATATGATTCATATATATATATATATATATATATATATATATCATTATAAAAAATTACATGATAAAATATATTTATTGTAGTTGGATAAGTCTTAGGGAAATAGCTGCTTAGACTGTAAAAAGCCAAGAGGTATATTTTCATGTTTACACTTCAAATTTCCTTGGGAATAACAAATAAATATTTTTTATTACCCAACCTAATGAAATGTACAGAATTTTATGAAGAAATTTGTTATTTATCAACACATTTAATCTAGTTGAAATGACATATTTAATTAAAAAGCTCAAAGTATTACAAGTTTGATATTTTAATGGTATAAAAGAAAAATAATTTGGTGAATCACCTATTATTGTATGATAAAAATAATACTCAGTCTTATTTTGTAATTGTTTTACTAAATATAAATAATAACTACAGTTAACAACACAAATAATGTTTAAAAATAATAACTCTTTAATATGTTAAACTGATAGCATAAATTTTAATTTTTAATTTTTATTCGGGACATCATTGTTGAACATGTCATCATTACAATTTAAGTAAAAATGTATTTTTATATTATATAATTATAAAAAGTATTTATCAAATAAAATATAGTAAATTTAAAAATACACTTAAAAAAGAAAGACTGATTAGCTTCGATGCGAAGCTGAGAAGGTATTGGTTTTACTATGATGTGTTTTTTTTTTTTTTGAGGGTCTGTTACCACTTTTTCTCAGCTCTCACCAAACCGATTTCTTTCAACGATACGTCAAAACATCACAAATCGTATCTAATCGAAGACATT
This sequence comes from Daktulosphaira vitifoliae, assembly GCF_025091365.1. Taxonomy (NCBI): domain Eukaryota; kingdom Metazoa; phylum Arthropoda; class Insecta; order Hemiptera; family Phylloxeridae; genus Daktulosphaira; species Daktulosphaira vitifoliae. The sequence goes on from NW_026099575.1 coordinate 35,011,054, forward strand.
ACCCTCAAAAATTAAAAAAGATTCCCTCATTCCTCGTAAATTGGGTAAATCTTCAAAAAAATTACAAATTTAAAAATCGCTAACTTTTTACATTTTTTCAATTGTTTTTACTTAAAACTGCCATAACTTTTTTAAAAATAGCCAAATCAATATAAATTTTTTTTATAGATATATGATGTCTTTATCTTTCATTTGGTATATTTTTTATAAATCTAACCCTTTACCTGCCCACTGGAGGACTTAAAATGACAACTTTTTCAATTTAACTTTTGAAAGTGTTAAGGATTGTCTGATACTTTCATATATATCTTAAATTAAAGCTAATATAATATGCTTTATCATGGAAAAAAAAAATTTCGAACTTTATTTTGTTTTCATGGTGAAAACAGTTACTGAATACTATTTTTTGTGAAAATTCTGGATTTTATTTTTTACATTTTTAACAGTATAATGCTTTAACTTATTGAAAAGTGTATGGATCAATACAATACTTTTATGAGAAATAATATTTATATCTCTCTTTCATTCGACATAATTTATCTTAATCGGGATATAAATAAGGAAATAGCAGATCATGTAAATTTTGTAATAATCCACCAATTTTTTAAAATTAAACACTATCTAATGATTTGCATCGAAGCGTTTTTTATGATAGTGATTTTAATCACTGTCAGATATCATTTTATATTATGTAATTAAAAAATTTCGCCTAATTAATAGCTTCGAATCCGTAACATTGGATATTAATCATCCGTGAAAACAGATTTCTAATGAAACCAATCAGTACACAATAACATAAAAAATCATCAAACATTTAATTTAAAAACAATTCAATAATATTTAGTTTCTTAAAAATATTATAATTTTGAATTAGTTTATCTATTTTTAATATATTGATTATTCATATATGTACTATGTCCCGTAATCATTATTATTGATTGTTGTCTATAAAAGACCTAGAAAAAACATTGTAAATGCGAGTCATGGTCTTCAGAATGCTATAGAATTATTAATACGATAAGTTTCTACGTTTTAAGTATAGGTGTCGATTATTGCCTAGAACATAACTAGTAAGTCTTTTAAGCGGATGACGTAAAAAAGTACTTGTCCATCGATGGTCACCAAAAAGATGATTTATATTCAAGACATCAAAACCGTGTTCTCCCTTTAGATAAATAAATATATAATGATATGTATTTATTACAATACTATAAAATTATTATGTAGCGTGTACCTTTAATAAATTAATGAGTTTTTTATTTCAAAATATTCAAATTCAATAGTAATTAACAGTAATTAACGTTCTTCTATGATTACAAAACAATTTTTTTTAATATGGAGATACCATAATGCCAATACTAAATTTAAATTTTAAATGAAATTAATTATAAATATAATAACCGTAAACTGGTGTTTAAGACATAATTTGATTATATTTACATGTCATTATCATTAACATATCTCACAAAATATACCAAAGTCAACTCTTAAATTACTCTAAATTAAGAGAAAAGTTTTTGAAAAGTTAAAGTAATGTTCATTTTATTCTTAAAAGTATAAATAATTATTAGGTTTCGCCTAGCTAAGGATGCGCCCCAGAAATGTGGGCTTTCGGCATATAAGCTTCTTAGGGATTTCATTATAAGTATGCCACTAATTCCGGTAAGAGTAGCCGGTTACGCTGTACACGATAAGTGATTTGCAGGAAAAATATTGTATTCAAATCAGTGTAACAAAATTAAATAAAAAAAAAATTTATTATTAAGATCAGGAAAATAGTAAAATGTATTGGGTATAAGGTTGACGTTTGTTTACTGAGGTATTTACCAGGGATGTATTCAAAAATCATTTTAAGAGGGTAATTAAGTTTTTTTACTTTTGTATACATGCTTTAGAAATTTCTTTGCTAAAAATCAAAGTAATGATCAAAAAAAAGTTTAATATCGCTCTAAAAAAATATTGAACTATTTAAATATTCCCCTGTTATAGAAAATAATTAATAATATTCTAACTTTCATAATTGTGTTAATATAATAGAATAATTACAGAAAAATTTAGCAGATTATTATTCCTAAAACTATGTAAAAAAGTCAATTCTGATAAGAATATTGGTTACTGTGATTGGAGGTTATTCAGCATAGTTGTCACAGATGGGTCTCAATTTTCACAATAAACTTATAGACTGATACATCATATATGAGATAAATATGTTAATAATAGACTGTACTGTCTTGATAATGTATGTACAAACTTATATACTTATAACCTTGATGAAATTTATGTATATCTTATCAAACATTTATTGATAAAATATACAAAATATATTGCTATGCGCAAAAGCTAAATCGTATCCTCATGTAAACTCTGAGTGGACATAAAAAAAAAAGATCAAAGGGAATAAAGTACATTTGAACATTAAGTTGATTATAAAACATAAGTTCAAACAAATTAAAATATATATATAATATATATATATATTATATATATACCAAAAAATTTGATTAAATATATCAAACAATTTTGTATTAAGCAGTGTCGCCACTGTTATATATACTTATTTTAAAGAAATTTATAGAAACACATTTGAATATTAAATAAATCCAACATGTAATACAAATAATTAAAATAATATCAGAAAAAAAAAGATAGTTAATAATATAACCCAATTAATACATATATGACAACTTCAACATGTATAATATATGAAAAAAAATTATAAGCACAAAAATAGCAGACACGTCTATTCAAAACATGCGCGTGGACTTCAAAAAAAAAGAAGCTTGTAGAACAGTAAGAAATGAACAGAATAAATTAATTTTTTTAATTATCTTAGAAATGCCTATGGGTAGGTCTAGTGAAAATTTCAAACTTAGAGTCTCAAAATGCTGTCGTCAGTTTCTCTCGAAAATGATCGAAATTTTAAAACACTCGTAGGCGATAATCAAAAATTTTCTAACCTTCGCCAATAATTTTCCCAGAGTGGCGTGACCAAGTTCTATCGTTGAAAATAAACATATTTGAATATTAGAACATGCTAAGTAATTTCCCTACAAAAGCGTTTTTTTCTTGTTCTATTATATCATAAAATATCGTTAAAAAACACCCAGAAGCGTCTCATAGAAATTTACGTATTCTTTGTTATATAGTATATAATATATACTTTAGGGAAATTATGACAAATTATACACGTTAATAAGTTAATACTACGCTAAATAAATCAGATAGCCTATTATATAATGAAACATTTTGTCATGGAAAATGAATAATATTCCTAAAATTCTAAAATAAACTCCTGAGTTATAAAAAAATCTTATAAGAAAATACTATAACAATCTTATAGTAACAAAATTATCCGCTATTTTTAACAAAATTCAAATAATGTTCGCTATGCATATATTTCAATAGGGCAGATCAAGTACATTAATTTACTTTACATACTACATAAGAAACTAACAATATGTTTATCGCGACTCATTTAAATTACAACAAAAATAATTTATGACGCCATAAAAAAGTTTTTAAAACAATTCAATAGTAGTTATGTATAATATGTTGCGGATTTTGAGGGGCATGTATATTTAACAACAAAGGGCTTTAATTATCCAGTATAATTTATACCGTATAACCATAAAAAATATATTCCTATATTTGAACATATGTATAGTAAGTACATACGTTCCCTATACCAAGTAAAGTATCCTCAACCCCTTTTTTATTTATAAACCGTTTAACACACATTTTTTCGTTGAGACTGTAAGTACGGAAATAAACATCCTCTGCGTTCTTCGAAAACACGTGCTATATAGAATCAACCAATACTATTTTTAAGTCTTCCTTGCCCCAATCGCACCTACACATATGCAAACACTAGACGAACTAGTCATAATAATCCAGTAGAATTCATGTTTTATAATTTAACAAATCGAAACTAAAAATTAAATCAGAGATTACTATAAGACAGAAAATAAATTCTATTTTTTAAATATATAAGACTGTATATAATGATTCAAACATTCTCATATGTGAATATTTTTAATATATCCATTAACTTTACACACAAATAGTGTAATTTTGACATAATGTATCGAAAATTTGTGCACAAACTTAAGATTTTATCACTATCAAAAATTTCCCCGTGAAACATATGCGTTCAAAACTTCCAATATGTGTATGTGAAAATTTGGACATTTTTTAAACTGGAATTATAATGTTATCACAAATCGCCTTTTATAAAATAATTAAGAAGGTTGTTATTAGATAAAAACATTCAATTTTATAAAGAATATTATGATATAGAAGAATTGTTTAAAATGTATATTGACGTGTACGGGTCAATCGTCCTAAAAATATATTGTGAATTAATAATAGATGTTATTAGGTAGGTAATATAAGATGTTAAATTCATATACGTGTTCGATTAAAAACATTCTAAACCATAAGTACTATAACTTATAACAAAATAAAAATGTTATTTTTGTTTTTTAAATCTAGAAATACGACATTTGGACAATCATTTCAAATTAAATAAGTCTTGACGACTTTGAAATACCATATACTTCATTGGGTTAATAACTTAACCAAAAAGTACAAATTATAAAATTAATTATACATTTTAATTTCAATATGGTTTTGTAATATTCGTACTTTATTTTTAATTGTGCATCATACACAAATAAACAAATTTTCTGTAATTCTCTTTAATAAGAGATTGATAAAGCATAAAGAACTTGATTCTTTAAAATTAAATCGAGTGATTGTTTGAAGTATTTAATCATAATGCTTTAACTTATAACTATTGTTTTGCGTAACTTACCCTTAGGATCGCTTCCGGATGAGAGTTTGGCACGTGATGTCTTAGACATACACTCTGTTAACGAACGTCTATTGGAATAGTTGCCAAACGATCCGATCGAATGTCGGCGCCCTCCTCTGATCGGTGCTTTTAAATTACTGTATCGAACATCACCACTACTGCTGAAGAATACGTCACCGTCCAATTGAAGATCACAGTGTACCAAATCGTGTTGGAGAGAATCCTATGAAAAATCAATAATCAAATGAGGGTTGCGTAAATTTTTTAGATTTCCAAAATATTATTTTATTTGTAATATTTAAATTATAAATTATTTTGTACAAATAGTAGTATATGTCATACAGATTGATTCTTTTACACACTTGCCACACAATTTCTCTTAAAATGATAATTATATTTTGCTTTTGGCATTTGTTAGTTACATATGTATTTCCATTAATTAGTTATAAAATATTTTTTATGTTCATTCCTTATATCTTATAGGGATGTCAAGATTATTTTTTTAAATAGAAACATATATATTTAATTAATTCATAGAATAGAAAATGACTGATTGATAACTACTGGACTAGTATTTCAGCAGTAAATAACATAGTTATACCTGGGCAGGAGAAGGGTGAAGCTGAGAAATGTCTAGTAATAAGTAGCAGCAAAACTCCCCACCTCCAGTTGTTAACATTTAAAATTGTTAATAACTTTTGAAATACTGGTCTAAAAAAAGCTACTTATATAACTAACAAAATCTAAAAAAAAATCCACAAAAAAAAGATTATTTAAAAATAAATTTAATGGCTAACGTTAAAAGAATTACATTTATAGTACTATGAGAGTGGGAGTAATAAATCACGGATTATTTTATGTAAAAAAGAGAGAGTGTAAAGCGAATAAAAGATTGTAAAGTTATACCAGGCAAAATTGTAACTACACAACATAGACTGTTGGTAATAGATTTGTGGTGTAATGTGAAGAGAATATCCAAAAACAGAGAGAACACAGAAGAAGAATTGAGGATTCGGTGGAGGAAATTGAAAGGGGAAAATGAAAAAGAATTTTGAAAGACGTTAAGAGAGAGGACGGTGTAGAATGTCGAAGGAGACATGAATGATGTGTGGAATAGGTTTTCTAGTTGTGTAAAGAATACTGCAAATGAGATGGTTGGTGAGAGTAGGAGTAGAATACCAGGAAACAAGGAAACCTGGTGATGGGATCAGAACATTAAAAAAATCATAGATAGTAAGAAAAAGCAATTCAAAGCATGACAGAAGAGCAAAAGGAGAGAAGATTGAATGGAGCATAGACGCTTGTGTAATGAAACCAATTTTGCAGTAAGTAAGGAACAGTTTAAGAGATATGATAGGCTAGGATCAAAGGAAGGCGAGAAAGAAGTCTATAGACTTTCAAAAGTAAGAGAAAAAAGATCTAAAGATTATCATTATGTAAGGTGTATAAAAAGTGTTTTTAACAGGGTACTATCAGTGATGATGTGAAAAAAAGGTGGAAAGGATATTTTGAAAAATTATGAGGGGTATCCAAAAAAGACATTAGAGGATATTTTGTGGAACAAGGGACTGGTAGATTTAATTAGTGGGGAAGAATATGGGAGGCTGTGGTATCAAGGGGAAAAAATAAAGCAATAGGACCAGATGAAGTGCCAGTAGAAATATGGAAAATATTAGGCGATGTTGGTACAAGATGGCTAAGGATCTTTTAAATAAAATCTTATTAAATGGGAAAATCCCAAATGAAAGGAGGAATATTATTGTGGTGCCGATATTTAAAGGTAAAGAAGACATACAAGAATGTGGACATTTTAGAGGCACTCTACTTTATAAATGATTTTGTTATAGTTATATGTATAACAAATGAACATTAGGATTATTTTCATTGGCTCATTTGTAAATAGGTTAGAGTAGTAAATTAAACATAATCTTGACTTTTTTTCATGACCTACCCGTAAATGTTTAATTATTACAATGATTATGCCAAACATATTTTTCTGACTTATTGCCAGAGAAAACATGGCATATAATGTTAGAACAAAACAAATCTTTGCCAACAATGTTTACATTTCAAAATTTTATAGAGTTGACTTAGCTCAAGTGTTTATGTTAAAATAAGATAAGAAAGATAAGAGATATTTAATGTTTTTTATTACTGAATCTGGGTAAGTTTACTTAAACTAAATAAGCACTTAAAAGATAAAGTTACACTAAAAAAAAAACTGGTATTAATAATATTATTAGGAATTTCAGTTGAAAAAACCATTATAAAGATCCATATTAATTTATTACTTTTTTGTGAAATCTAAAAAATACAAATAAGAAAAATAAATTACTATAAAAATTATCAAAGTATAGACGAAAATTAAGGGTTCTATTGATTAGATTATTTTTAGGGGACAGTAAATTGATTTATAAAAATATCTTGTATCTAAAAAAACATTTTAGATTTTATTTAGCTTTAAATAATAAAAAATTAATTAATGTAACCATTTATCTTTTAAATTAAAATGTTTGATTAGAATTAACTAATATATATATATATAGAGTATAAGTAATATTATTTAAGTTAAAATACGTTTTAAAAATTTTTTGATACAACATTATTTTTCCTTGTCGAACAAAGGTACAACAGCAACCTTACATTAGGGGTGGCAGTGTAGACATTTGCTAGTCCAAAAAAAAACGTTCCATCAGATTAATTAACCGTCCGTAAAGAACAAAGTTATTGAGAAATACATTAAATTATCTTTCATTAATACTTTACAAAATTTTAAAAACATTTATTATTTAATTTTTATACTTTGAAATATGAATGTTCATTAGTTTTGATTGAAAAAAATTGTAAATGAATAAAAATAATAATTTTATATAAGTTATCTCATATGCCGATAAATTCAATTTTTTATGCATGGTAAATTAGAAAAAATGTTTAAAAATAAAAAAGTAACAGTAGACTCAGTAGCATCAAGAAAATGATGCTATTGAGTCTATAGAATATATAGACTAATACTGGGACATATTTACATAATTATTTTTTTTGGTTTTTTAGCTTCGATGCGAAGCTGAGAAAGTATTGGTTTTACTATGATGTGTTTTTTTTTTGTGTCTGTTACCACTTTTTTTCAGCTCTTACCGAACTGATTTCTTTCAATGATACGTCAAAAGATCATAAATGATATCTAATCGAAGACATTACCTTCAAAAATTGAAAAAATTTCCCTCGTTCCCTGTAATTGGGGGAAATCTCCAAAAAAATTACAAATTTAAAAATCGCTAATTTTCAAAAATTTTTCAATGTTTTTTAATAAAAACTTTTTTTAAAATGAACATATCAATATAAATTTTTTTTATATAGATGCATGATGTCTTTAAAATAATACATGATAGATGTATTATTTTAAAAAAAGTATGTCGAATGAAAGAGGGATATAAATATTATTTTTCATAAAAAATCGTTCAAAAAGTTATTGCATAATAAAGTTAAAAATATAAAATTGAGAATTTTCACACAAAAATAGCATTTAATAACTATTTTCACCGTAAAGATAAAATAAAGTCCGAAATTTATTTTTCCCATAATAAAGTGTATTACATTAACTTTAATTTAACTTTTAACTTTAAGATATATATAAAAAGATAAAAACATAATAAATTATTATATAGTCATAAATAGAAGTTATAGTAATAAATATATTTGACATTAGACATTTGAATCCTATACTTGCTATTTTCTGTGACTTCCAAATGGGCTTTAATTTTAATCATTCTAATTAAATTTTAACAATTTGTATGGTACCTTTATTTTTGGGAACCGGAATTTTTATTTTCAAGAAACCGAACCCAACCGGGACCTATAAAAAGACATGGTTTTAGGCCCTAGTACATTGTAGTCACCCACAAATCTCAAATATAATATTTTAATGTAATTAATCATCACTATACCCTTTAATGAATATAAATCTATTTTTTTAATATAATTTATTTACGGATTCATAAAATATTTTATTTATATTAATTAATTGTTCTTGATACTAATATTTTTTATTTTCTGTCAACAATGATTTCGTTTTAAATTATTTAATATCTAAAAACGAGCGTTTACTAGTTAAATTTTTTTTTTAACTTTTCAACTTAAACTAGTCAATTATTTTTAATATTTGTTTTTTGTTTTATCAAATGTGACCATACATAGCAAATTTCATTTTAGTATATTCTTATGAATAAGTTTTGCTCAAGTTATAAAAATAGTAATTATGTCAAATAATACTTATAAAAGTCAATTTAAGAATAGAGTCCTTAGAATTATAATATTTTTAGGACGTTAAATATTAAAATTTCTATATTTCATTCAGTTAATATAAAATAATAAACTTTAGAAGTATATTAATCGTGTATTTTGAGTTAAAAATTACCTACCTTATGTCCTGTGCTAGCGTGTCTTTTGTGTTTAATGGATGGTGCAACGTCTGAAGGTCTAGGCTGTCCCATCACCAATAACCTTGCTTCTTCAATGTTGGCACTCAAAGTCCTCGTTAGACATTTACCACTCCTTTCGTTTTTCCTGGTTCTACCCATAGTAGATGTCTCTGTTTTGTTCTTAGCCATTCTTTGTCGATCAAGCAACGGTAAAATTCTCCTTTGCAAACCTTGTGCCACCGCAAAATACGAGGGGTTGTCTACAATGGTAAATATTTAATATTTAACTTTGTCTTTTCATACATACAATACTTGTTGATTTTTATTTATATACACGTCTATTTTTCATCCGTGTGTGTAATACTAATTTTGTATTTGTATGATACGATTGTGTATTTTTATTTTATCCCGTAAATAATAACGATATAACTTTGTCCAGATTGAATCTGATTTTCTAAGGGTTATATTTTTTCAACGTACACTCCAGTAACTATCCTTATTCACATCGTCCATAAACGGTCTACACATGGCAATGGTCTTTGTCACTTGTCCACTCCCACTCTACCCCATCAGACAAGGATCATAAAAAAGACCTTCTAGGATCTACAGTTAGTATGCTATACAAACATGGAGCAATCATATCTTTTGACCCACCGCCATATCGAAACCACGCTGCCGAATACAACAGGAAACCGGACCCTAAAAACTTGACGAAATCGGACCGATTCAATAAAAATAATTTGGTTTTAACTAAAGAATCATACTTATTTTCGCGATCTCCAATTTCACGTGTTATTGTGTTAATATTTTACTTTTAAATTTTTATATTTCTTATTTTAAAATGTATCAACGTTCAACATAAAGTATTCAATTCAACGGTTCGGTGTAGTAAATGTAAATTCACATCTACCCGTGATTATCTAACATCATTTGTTTAAGTTAAAACAATTCCAAAATTTTTTTTCTGTGTACAGAAGTTGTCCCTCTGATTAATTTTAATTAAATAAAAAACATTTCAAATAATTATCACATTGAAAAATTACTTAAAATATAAAATTATAATAATAATCTATCAGCTATCAAAAAGATATTTGAACTTTCACTCAAAGGATTTAAATTCTTTACTAATGAATTACTCAAATTTAAGTTAGCAATAACTTATTATTAATTCAAATTTGGGTTATTATTAATAAGCTATATTCATATTAATAATACATGTAAGAAATTGTAATTTAATTTAAAGTAAAATTAAGTGAAAATTATTGTCGTGCTATAAATTGAATGCAAAATTTATTTACTTTCAAGTATGTCATTCTTTAAATACAGTTCATTGATGCAAGTTGTTTGTGCATGACATCTGTATCGAATGTGACCTTAATCAGCCAATAATACATATAACTAAATGTAATGGCTTATAAACGTGTCAGTTTAGTGGTTCCGAATCCCTGGCAGCGGATGTAATAGGAATGATGTGTACAATGACAAAAGAGGGGGGTTCATAGACTTGTTGTTAAAAAATGGTTAATACGCACGTTTTTCGAAGGAAACATAATAAAAATACAATATTATAATATTTTAATAGAATGCCTGAAATACGGTCGATTTAATATTTCTGGTCACGGGGTTTGTTTTATATGCAAGAGGGACAATTCAATAGCAATCGTATCTGTATGTGTACTGTATAACGTGTGGTTTATTTGTTTTTGATGTATATAAGTATATACACAGTATATTTTATTGTTAATATTTATAGAAAATATTACTTACCCATAGCGGTATCCATTGTACTTGCTAGATCAATCAGTCCTAGGCTGATACAAAAAACAAAAAAAATCATTTTGTGTTACACAAATAATTTTTATAAATGATTTAATAATTAAACCATAATTATTATGGTTGAGTGGTTTAGATACTAATTAGACTTATAAACCTAAGAGAATATGAGGCTAAATTGCTTAATAAATGAATAGAGTTGAAATAATCTGATACATTTAAAAAAAATTCGGTTGAAGTAAATTGATCTCTCTACTCTTCTCTAAAAAACATTTGTTTACAAATATATATATATATATATATATATAGTTTTCTACATATAGTTTTAATTTTTAGATTTAACATGGATATCTACATGTAATCAATCAATTAAATTCCTATGTATTAATCCAAATTCTGATTTTATTTCTTTCATCAATTGTTATTTTGATAACATTCCTTTTGATTGTATTATAATAGTATTAATGTTTATTTACTAAAATGAAAACATTTTTCATTCTCTATGTTATTAAACATTTAATTCTCTCATAAAAATGTTGCCTTATTTAAGAGGAAGTGCACCTTTTTTCTTCTCTTACTAAGACCTATAAAAGTAAATTCTGGAAAATGTCTTATGAGTTGCGTCGAATGTAACATATAAGAATACCTTATATTAAAACGGTCAATGAGGTATTAATTCAATAAAGTACTTAAGTATTATGAGTAATGCATTGCATGATACAAATATACTCCCTCATTTCTTTTAAAAATATTAAGCACGCATAAGGTAGTGCATCAATAGCAAGTAATACTAAATAACATATGATATTTATTAAATCATGTAATCATTTTTTTAGTTTGCGTGATCTTCAAATAGGCCGCAATACTATGTGATAGTAAAACTCTACTTTCCCTAAACGATTTATATGATTAATATAACAATATTTAACAATTTTATGACTCAAAAATAAAATTTTATCTTAATCCTGTTCAATATATCATATCACATTGTATTCTTCATTTGGAGTTTACGAATTTTTATGTAAATATTGTATCTCAATTATCGGAATGTATATACAACCCATTAAGAAATTACCTGACCACTAAACAAAAATATTAAGTATATTTATATATAATATATATAAATTATCACACGTATTAGTAATCATGTTTGATTATGTGTTTAGTATTTATATCATAATATTATCTATAAGAAAATGTATGTGGATTAACCTATGAACGACTTTAATATGTTTTTCGGAAACATTAGCGGTAATCTTTTAAATAAATTAGTATTGACCTTTAATCGATTACGAAAAAATTTAAGTTCAAAGTTGAATGAAAAGTATAATAAGTTAGTTGTTGAAACACAAAAATTTTGAGCAAACCATAAATATTTTAAAATTCACACCTTATGTGGAGAACGCAAATCTAACCACATAACGAAGAAAGAAATAGTAATATACTCCTTCAATTGAATACCAGTTATCTAAATATTTTAATTATTTTCAATAACTCATTATACTTTAACGATCTTTAGTAGAAATTGCCTACTGACATATTTTGGTAGAGCTACTGCGTAGAACATTAGGAGCTAAATTAAATTTTATAATAGCAAAAATAATCTACAGAACATTTTTAAACATTTCAAAAATAATTTTAGTTATTTAATTTTAATAATTATTATTTGTACAAAGGAGGAAGTGAAGAAGATATATTGCTTTCAATGACAAAAATAATTTTATAGTCATGAATTTTATTTTTCTTCTTTAGAGGTTATAGAAATGTTCGTATGTATATTATTACAGAACAAAATTATAACCTTATAATTTGTTTTATGATATCTTCCTCTCAAAAAAATAATTGTTAGAGCCATCCTTACTCTAAAATTTATTTTAGAAATTCTATAGTTATTAAAGTCCAAGAAAGTTGATTTTGAAAACTAAAAAATATACAGAATGCCATCCCCTAAACCGAATTATGTCATATGATTTTATTTGAAAGTACTTATTTTTAAACATACTAAGTGGCCTGTATCATATGTTTTATCCTCAAAGTAATTGAGTAATTATCCATAACTTCATTATGCGTAGAAAATAAAACACTCCAATAATTTGTCGATAGAATAATTAGAATTATAAAATTCAAGATTAATTAGGATATATTTATGTTTGATTTACACTAAATATTTGCAGTTGATTTGGCTAAATTTGTATTTTAAATAACTTATGATACAAGTATGAAAAAACCAATATAAACCAAAACATGGCTCATTTTTTGGTTATTTTGATAGCATTTCTAATGAATATTCTCAGTGATGTTACAATATAAATATAGTTATATGTAATTATGACACTTTGTTTTAGTATTTTGTGTTCCGCGACATCTAGCTAATGTGTATACCTATTGATACACTATTATTACTTTTAGGGGCAAAAGGTAACATCAAAAAAATCACGCTGATTAGTAAACCGTTTCTGATTAGAACTTACAAAGGAATTCTTTTTGAATAATTCATAACATATTTTGTCAATAAAACAGAAGATAATTAAGATACTAATACTGATAACAATGATAACACTACTGAAAAATATACAATTTGGATTTGATAATCACTGAAAATAAATACAAGTATTTCACCATTTGATTTTTTGACGTTACCGCTTTCTTAATAGGATTTTATCGATTGATTGATTATACATCAATGACTTCAATGATTCATCCGGTACAGATCATTGCACATTCAGCCATACTCGTATAGATTTAGTGAAATCAATCATTAAAAAAAACACAAGGGATTCATTGAAGACTATTAATATGCACTCATATTAGAAGACAATCAAGTTGTGGTTGCGGACAAGTCAACACAATATGTAGACACCCTCCAATAAACCCGCATGCTATTTACTCAATCAGACTAATTTCGGACTCATTGAAGAAAGAAGTGCAGGATGCGATTTGTTAATATGACGGAGGAACGAAAGGAATAAATGGGAGACATTGAATTGAACTAATTGTATGCCAATTAAAAAAAAACTGACCAAGAAATCTCTACAAGGACTATATATATTGACGAATAATATTTTCATGGAAGTTTAAAATTAGTGGAAGCGATTATTTACCAATTTTTAATTGGACATTAACTTTAATAAAGGCTAAAGGTTTTATCTTGGATAACGTTTAAACAATAGATTTTTAAATCAAAATTTACGTTGTACAATAAAAAAAATATAACAAACATTTACTATCGTATTGCACCTATTTATTATAATCTAATAAACAATTCTATCGAAATACACATTAAGTAAAAACAATATATTCATTAAGTTTATTATTACTTAAGAACATTCACTTTAATCGAATAGATAGCAGGCAAATTATTTCTCTGAACAATTTAAAGGTAACTTTTTTATGATAATAAGTATATTTTTTTAATTTCCACAATAAAATTTTGTATGTGAGCCCAATTCAACTTTAATTTATACGTCCATAGATAAATTCTATTTTTAGTTGTGTTAGTATAAAATTTGAATAATAATAAATTATAGTAATTGACTATACCTGAGTATGATTTAATTTAACGTTGAGTCGTTTAAAAACACTACACTTTAAATGAAAAACGCAAATTCATTTCCATCACAATTCAAATTGTATTCTACTTATTACAAAATTTTAAAAAAATGCTTTGTAAACTGTAAGAAAACGAAAGGAAAACGAAACAGAATTAGCGGTAAACAAATCACGTCCTACACCACAGACTGTTGGCGTCGACTACTGTGTAGTGTATTCACATGTTAAATTCGGCCGAGGATGTAAAACACACGCCGCGCCGCCCATTTGTATATTATGCATCGCAAGATGTGTGGTGCGACGGCGGCGGCGGTGGTAACAGTCAACAAGGGCATCTGTACACGACCAATTATTATACATTTATACTTAAAAGTATTCAAACAGAATTCCGTGATTTTAGAACAACGTTCCTATCCCAATGGTAACATAGCTTTCCGAATTTCAACATAAACTATGAAATAATATTTGTACATTTTTCCAACATACATTTTTTAATACTTTACATTGAAGTGAAATTCAAAGGAAGTATTTATTTTAACGAAGAACAATATCATGAAGATTTTCGATACGGTTAAGAGCCATTTAAAATATATATTTAAATTATAGATTACAAGATAAGTTAGCTTTTCCAGCTGTAAAAATTTATTTACATTTCGTTTTATTCCATTTTCGAAGGCTAAAGGATCTCCAACATTCGCCAAATTACATCTCTGATTTCTAGTCATCAATATTAATTACGACTTCAAAAAGCTAACATATTTTCTTCTCCAATTGAAAATTCAACATATTATTACATTAATTATGATTTCTTAAGAACTTGATACAAAATATTTAATGTACAATATAACAAGATCATCTTAAATTCATTACAATGATAGAGGTATAAATTTCACACAGGACAAGATTAGACCTATATGGGCCCCGGGGCAGTACATTGAGATGGAAAATAGAAAATATAGCTTCCATAAAAGAGTGATGAACAAAAAAATCATAACAGGCTAGTAAAATTTGTGATGGGCCTTTTAAGCTCATAAGCCCGGGTCGTTCGCCCCTCTTAATCTTAAGCTGAATATTAACGAACAATTTTACAAATATTTATGTCACCATAAACTTACAAGATAGGTATGCTATTTAAAAAGTTCACTAATACTCAATTAGATTACATCAAGTAACTATTTATTTACAATAAAAATAGAAACAACAGCGTACACTGTGCTTTTGGTATAATAATAAGTTGTAAATAGAATCATGCAGTTTTTAAAATAGTTTTAGTCGAGTATCTTTAAATATTTAAATGTTGATGTTAACTTACTTAATGTATTTGTCAATCAGTAAAAACGCTATTATTATTTATAAAAAAATAATTGATATAATACTTTTTAAATAGCAACCTTTAACTGAATGTAAGTTTTCTATAGATTTAACCATAAGAAATAATTACCTCCCAAAACACAACTTTTCATTTTGTTACAGAGAATAAGTTGTTATAGAAGAAAACTTTTTGGGATTTAGAAACTTTTTACAATATTAATATTAATAAAATATTAATACATTTAACTGACAGTGGGAGATAAATTATACTTTGGACTAATAATAATACTGATAATACTCATTTGACAGTTATTTAGTACTAAAATTGATTGTTTAGCTTTCAAACGTAATTTGAGTAAATATTTATCTTTTTAAATCACAATTTATTGAGCTTAAGATGTTTTTGGAGATCCTTCGGAAAAAATGACTTATGGTGATTTTCTTAGATAAAAGATGTAGTTGAGTACCTCCATAAAACATTTTGATAGGAATTATTACTTAATGTGTAAGTAGTTATGATATTTTTGTACATGACAGTAAAATATGTTTTGAAAATGTTGGACTGTTGCCTATTTTAATTTTTATAAGTCAAATCATGCGTGATATTAAGTTTTGCAATAAATAATTTATAATATATAATAGTACATGTATTATAATACATGAATATCGATTAATTTAATATTATATAGCCTGTTTTGTCTTTCTTCTTTCAGGGTATGAAGAACATTTTGACTTATTCATAGTAAAATTCAAGTTCAAACAATTTTGAACAGAAACAGTATAGTTAAACTTTGATTTTTATAAATTATTAATAGAATTTGTATAATCTTATACGAGGTAATGATTTATACAATCTAAAATTTAAGGGTCAATCATTTTACTCATAGGTTTTAGTATTAAACTTATAATTTTATTATAGTTTAAAAAAATTACGATGATATTTAAAAATTTAATATCGTTAGGTGTATTATTCCCATAAGGGGACCTTATCAGCTGCTGTAAAATAAGGAGTAGCCGGTTCAGTTGTACGTTTGCCAAGGGAGTACTTAGGAGCGTTATTATACTGTACAAGTGTGGGTAAGTAAGCATTTGGTGCTGGTGTACCGGTTTTTTTAATCCTGAATTGTGAAATTGGTGTACCAACCATGACCACTCTTGGATTCTGCTTTTTGTAACGTTCTAGTCCAACGGCTGAGTATTTTGCGGGTCCTGGCGAAATGTTAATTCCATTTTTGCTTTTAGAATCATTGGACCGACCAAGAATTGAATATTGCGGTACTGATGGCATATTGGCAGCTCGTTTACCAATGGTTCCAGAAATTGTATACGCGTTAGGTGCTGGCGTAGGTAACAATTTTTTCCGAGATTCTCTTTTAAATCTAATTAATTGATAACAAGATAAATTTTCTAATTTTAATATTTAATATCAAGAAACTAACATTGAAAATAACGTGTAGTAATACTAAGATAATCAAGTACAAACCATTTATTATGATATTAAAAATTTTGTTGTCACTAACCCTAAGGTAAATGCCGGCTTTGCTGGCACTGAAGGTGGGATATTATAAGAAGCAGGACTTGGTGTAGGTATATTTCGTTTTGGTTCTTTGATTCGAGATACCAAAAATGCAGCTGGTGTGGCTATACATCCATATCGAGTAACATTACTCAAATCATATTTGGGCCCAGGCACTAGCTGACTGCGATATGTTGCACTGTTTGATTGTATACGTTGGCCTAATGAAAAAGCAGGGGCACGTGGCAACCTTACATCAGTTTTCTCATATCCTATAGTTGTTGGACAGCTATATTTTGGCCCAGGAGTACAATACTGTTTTTTCAGCATGATTTAAATTTTTTTTAATATTCCAAAAGGAATGAAAACAAAAAATCCTAAATATTTAGCAAAAATTGATGATTTTGAGATAAAAAAATAATACAGTAACTAAGCAACATAAGATTTTTTATTGTTTTGTAAAGTATATTCTTAAAATTGTTAATTTTTATTTGAATTAATACATTAATATAATTGTTTTTAAAAACAATGTAGCTGAATGCTAAAAAAAATGCTCAACGTAGCTTATAGTGTTGTTCAAAGATTAAAGCTACACCATGAGCGTACAATACAGGAACAGTGGATCTTTAAATATGTATTCAAATTTTATATAAATTCTTTATGTTGCCCCTAGTACATCATATTTTTTTATAATAGGTAAAAATTATTTATTACACAAAATAACAAAATAATCAAAAATATTTATCACTTATTTTATATGCATGAACACAATTTGTATTTATACATTAAAAAGATAATTAAATATATAAATTACAAGGTAAATTTTATAAAAATTATAGCAATATAATTATTTAAGATGTAAAAATAAAATTTATAGACTTCTCTAAAATTATTCTTAACAATTAATTCTTTCATAAATATATAAATAACCCAAATCAAGAGGAGGATTTTGAGATACTGCTACTTTTTCATCGTTAAATATCACCCAGCGACCTTCTTTTTTAATATGACAAACATAATGTCCAACCATTGATGAACTACCCATGTGAGAAATGATGGCTATAAGCTTGTAAGCTGCAATAAATAACAAATACCAGTAAATATAATAAGTGAAATACTATCAATCATCTTAAATATTTCCTTACATCCTGAGCCATCTCTATACGTTGATGATGAACTAGCAGGAACTTCAGTATTGTTGATATCTTCTGGTCCGTGGCTCATAATCCAGTCTAGAGCACGATCTAGATTATTATCAGTGGCTTTTAATGCTGAAATCACATGATTTCGTTCGAATCCCATTGACATTATCATCGTTGCAGCTTCTTCATTTGGAATAAATCCTAAAAAAAAGTCTTTTTTGAAATAGAATTCTAAGTAAAAATAGTTTTGTTCTGCGGATATATAAACTCTTAAAAGACAAATTATATTATTGGAATAATTTTTTCTAAAATGTATCAATTTAATGGGTCTTAAACTAATTCACAAACCACTAGATTTTGTTTCTGTTCCGGGTGGTATGAAAACATCTGCAAAATCAGAATCTGTAATGTGCTCCATAAGCCAGTTAGATGCTTCATTCAAGCTTTGATTTTTTGTAAAAAATACAGCACGTTTGCATGCTTCTGGTGGAAAACCCATTTGCGTTAATTCAGATAATATATTTTGATCAAATACAAATGGTGGTGGTGCATCTGAAAATTTTCAATGAAAAAATTATAATTTTATTTAATGAAATTTTGTAATAAAAATTTATAGATATTTAAAAATTGTAATTTATGAGATACTAATAATAAATGATAGTAAATATTCATACATTTATTTTCACTATAATAATTTGATCGCATAGCAAATAGAAAATATGCTGCTGATTTATATTACAATTAAGTACATATTTACCAGTAATTTCGGGTAGTAAATTTTCTCCTTCTTGTGGACCATTTCCTCTTAACTGGCTAATATCTAAAATATCTGGCATTTCAACAGCAACATCTAATTTAATAGGAACCCAATCTTCACGAAGAGTAAATTTTTTCAAATGTATCATTAAATAATCCGGAAAAGTAGCAAGTCTAGTAGTTCTATTTACAGACGATATATATTTCAAAATCAGTGTAATTATAAGTGATAAATAAAATTATACTTTTGAGCTATAGTTCTTTGATTTAATGCGGCATTAAAGAATTGTTCTATAATTTCAGTTTGAATAAAAGATTCTAGACATGAAGCTATATTAATTCTAGGTCGAATTATTTCATCTACACTGAAAATATAACCATAAAAATAAATTTTAATTGATTTAAAACAAATAAGAAAACAATTTATTTATTTAAGTTTAAAATTCTTTTTAAAAACTAATGCTAGTGCCTGGGAATTCTTTCAGAGACCAATTCAACAAGTACCTAAATACTGAAGCACAATGCAATATCAACTGAGCTAAGTAGGCTACCAAATTAGAATTTGTGTTTAAAATTATATCAATCATTTTTTTTTTTAATAAGAACGATTTGAAATATTTAATATATTAATTACTTTTTGTTATCACTTTCAGCAAGTTTTTTTTGATAGGCAGCTACTTCGTTCTTATTAATAACTGCATCAAGAGAAATAGACAAAGGTAAACAATATTCTGGACGATAAGTATATTTAACATGGCCAGTGGAAGAACATTGATAGCGATCTTCAATGTTGAACTTGAAACATTCAGCAGGATTTTCAGATCGCTGACAATGACGCTAAAAATAAATGTACATTTATAATTAATGTCAGTAAATGAGCTATAAAATAAATAAAAATACCTCGATTATTGATATTAAATACAAAAAGAATTCTTGAGCATCTTGTTGTTTTTTGGTAGCAAATTCTGAATGACCTTTTCCAATCAATGTTTTAAAAGTATTGGGTCTTATTCCATGATGCCAGTATTTTTTTTTACCTTCAATAACTTCAGGTGGAGGCATTGAATATTTTCCAGAACATAAGCCATGAGCCATTTTCGCCCTGTAGATTATTTATTTTGAACAAATAAACATTTAAAATATTTCATTACATAATTAACTTTGAATACCAACATTTGAATGTCAAAATTTTCAACAGGGTTATTTTGACACAAGTCCAATGTATTTTTTAATCCTAGATAGTATCTATAAATAAATTTGATTTAGAATATTTATAGTTTTTAATAAGACTCAAAATACTATTAGTATTTTGCTAATATACTTAATTTTAATCTTACTTATTAGTGAAATCAGGTATTGAGAATAAAACTTGCATAATACTATTCATATAACAAGAATTGCCCAAATTATGAATACCAGTATACCCAGGACCAAATATTGGTTTTAAATCACTGCCACTCTCTTGCATAGTTGCCCATTCACCAAATTTTTTATTGAGATCTAACTCTAATTCAACCATAGATTTCTCTGTCTAAATTAAGAAAATTATTTTTAATTAATTTTTTATTTGGCCAATAAAACTATTTTTTTATAATGAAGTAAAATTTAAGATGGTAAAAATAAATCATTTTAAAATATAGTAATAATTGAATATACAAACAAAAAATTGGCTATTATGATAAATAAATATATAATTTATCTTTGAAACTTATTCTTTATGTAAATTCAATATATATTTCTTTCAAAATTATAAAATTTAAAAACTAAAATTAAAAAAGGAAATTACTGACTTTGCCAAACAACACTTCAAACAATATTTTCCTCAAAATGAGATTAAAAGTTGTAATAAATAAATATTTTTATTTTTACACTTATTTTTTTAATTTTAAGTTATAAAGAATGATTCTAAAAAATAATATTGAGTTCCATAAATCAAGAATTAATATATAATTATATATAGCTAAAAGAGATCAAAAATTGTTACTCTAATATTGTACTTATTTTGCAAGTAATCGAGTGGTTTATGATAAACAGATGATTCTGTATACAAAATTAAAAATTCCCAAAAGAATTTTCTTAATATAATTATTATTTTAAAAGAAACCAATTGGCTAATAATAAAAGTAGTATTTCGTAAATTGTTTTCAATTGGCAATGACATTTTATATTATGTTTTATATCATCATAATACTATTGTCATCATGTATAATTTATGGTGTATAAATTTCATAATTAAAAAAAATACCTTATTATATTAAATATTAAAAATAACTTTTTTTCAGTATAATTATGGCTATTTATCAATCTTGCTATATATATCATGACATATATTTTATAATGTACATTTGTATAAATATGTAACACTCTAATTACCTTTTCTAAAGTAGAAATATTGATACCAAAATGAGATAAATGTTTTATAAGATTTGGATTTTCCACCATATCATCTTCTGGATAACTATACACATCTCCTTTACCATCTTTTGTAATAGTACCAAGCTTAACAGCGAGTGGATATTCTATTAAATAAAATTATAAATATAATTTTTGTATATACAGGGTGATTTTTTTATCATAACCCACTCAATTACTTACAGAATAATAATAATTAAAAAATTTTTTTTTATTATTATCTTTAGTTACACATTATTCTTGAATAATTAACTATGTAATACTTTTTAAGTTCATCCCTTATGCCTGGTAAGGGTGTCAACTTTGTTTTTTTAAATGGTAACACATATTTTTAATTTAATAAAATGTTTGAGTTTTTAATTCAATAATAAATGGCATTTGAATTTTTAATAAAACTTAATTTGTTTATTAGATATAAACATTTAAAGTTTCAAATTTTTGAGTTAATATATAGGTATAATACACAAGGGATTACAAATACAGGTAGCTAATTGGTTTTTTATGACATCGATATTAGCAGGTACACAGCATTGTTATTATCAATGATAGTAAGGTACATTGTTGTGAGTTTATAAATACACTAACTGACAATACAAAAAGTATATCTATTGATAGTCATAATTGATAATAAACAATCCGTGACTGTGATAGCAATATCATAAAAAACCAATTAGCTACCTGTATTTGTAATCCCTTGTGTATTATACCTATATATTAACTCAAAAATTTGAAACTTTAAATGTTTATATCTAATAAACAAATTAAGTTTTATTAAAAATTCAAATGCCATTTATTATTGAATTAAAAACTCAAACATTTTATTAAATTAAAAATATGTGTTACCATTTAAAAAAACAAAGTTGACACCCTTACCAGGCATAAGGGATGAACTTAAAAAGTATTACATAGTTAATAATTCAAGAATAATGTGTAACTAAAGATAATAAAAAAAAAAATGTTTAAATTTTTATTATTCTGTAAGTAAATGAGTGGGTTATGATAAAAAAATCACCCTGTATATATCATAATTGTCTATTAGGGTAAGCGATTCAAAAAATTGTTAAAATTCGATTTTGTCACCTTTTTAAATTGTTCTACTACATAGACAAATGAGTTATGCAAATTTTCATGTAAAAAATTTAACATGTGCCAAAAGACCTCTAATGTGAGTAAAATTTTTGTTTAAAAAAAAAGCTATATTTTTCTTAAAATGTTTTTTATATTTAACTTACAGTTACGGTTGTTAATCCAATAATAGAAAATGGTTTTTGGATCTCAAAAATATGTAATTTATATAGATTGAACAGCCAAAAGTTAATATAAAATGTTGAATATATTATATGGTTTTTTATTTATAACTTTTTACTATCGAAATTATTAAAATATGTATAGTTTAACTAAAACTTCTTATAGTTTTTAGATGCTTGATTTTCAAAGTGTCCATGTAGTATATGAGCTGAAATTTCACAAATTTCAAAGATAGTGCCCGAACATTAAAGGCATTACCTATGGACAAGCTCTTATGATACTTCTACATTATGAGTAATTTTTTATTTTTTCTATTTATGAATCAATTTTTCAATCAATTATGCGTATAAAATAAATATTTTTATAAAACTAAGTATGATTCATATGTTGAGAAGTGTAGATATCAAACTAATTCTCAGAAAAATTGGGAATATTTATACAAGAACAAAAATATTAACATATTAATACAAAATGTCATGACTAAAATGATAGTATTCATATATCTTCAAGATTATTAAAATTTGGAAATTTAACACATACTAGTTTTTTCATAATGAAGATTTGCATGTCCATTTCCACCAGAGCCATCAAAAAATTTGCGTCCACAATAAATTGAACCATCAGTTAAATTAAGCCATAGATTATTATTTTTATCACAATTTTCATATTCACATTTCCATCCGCTTGGAGCAATTTTTTTCCCATTATTTAATTGTTCTATATTAGCATGTCTAAATTACACCACATAATTATAATTTAATTATGAGGTTGATTAAAACAAGAAATTAATTATTATACTTTGTTGTCTGCCTGATTTCACCATCCCATGTAGTTGACATATTCTCTAATTCGGCCAAATAATTTGCTGATTTTGCTTCAATTATACCTTTCACTGAATCAATAACCTAAAAGTTACAGTTATCAAATGATGGAATATAAATACATGTATATTTAATAAACTAATTGTTACTTTTTGTGGTAACTCGCTAGTCTCAAATGGTATGGAGTCAAATGATGGTAATACTACAATTGAGTATTTTTCTACTGTTTTATACTTTTTATTTTCTGCGTCTGGATCAAACCCACCATCTACTCCAATTGCTAATCTTGTAATTTTTCGTTCAGTTGGAGCATCTCCTACCTGAGTCATTTTGGTTTCAACCTAACAATATAGTATACACTAACTACAGCTACTACAATAACCATATGATAAAATTTTATTTTTTTAAATTTATTTATTAAATAACTATTTAAATTTGATAAGAAAATATAAAATAAATAACAAAGAAATATAACTTTCAAAAAATTTAACTTTATTTATTTGGGTGACCTATGAAATTGTAGTAATAATATTGAGCAAAATTAAAAAGAAAAAAAAGTTTTATGAAAATATTAATTTACCTCAATTTTATCTCGAAGCATATGAAGGAAAACTGAACATCCAGATTTTTTGTAGTATTGTTCAACATAGTCTCGACCAAGTCCCACAAACGTTTTTAAACAAATATAAAGTCCAGTCTCAAAATCCTGAAAAAATAGTAATAATATATATTACTACTACTTAGATTAAAATAGTGCCAAATTAATCAATATAATAAGATATTGATTAATTTGGCACTATTAACATGTAATAAATAAACATGCCAGAATCAGAAGTCCAAGGGGTAAATAAAGGTAAGTTAATTTTTTGGAGGAAAACCACAATAATATTATTTAAGTTCATAAAAATCTAATTTAATGATGAATTTAATATTTATTATTGAAATAAAGTTAAAAATAACATAAAATTTAAATATAAAATTCACATTAAATATTTAAGCAACATTTTAAAATTAAAAATATAATCGTATGAATAAAATACTGCCGATGAAGAAAAATGTTGGGAAAATTTGTTTTTAAGAGGCAATCCCCTTTGGTTTGTCCTTGTAAATAAAATGTTTTTTTATCAATTCACATATTTTGAACAGAATTTAAATTAATACATTATTAAAATTGAATAAATAAAGTCTAAAATATTTACAGAGGAAAATATATTAAAATTACATAATTTCATTAGTGCACATAAAACAGTCTAGAAAATAATTAGTTAAACAAATCATACTGGAGAATCATATGAGTAAAGACATTCATCTTTATACACACGATCGTTATCCTTCGGAACACGGGCATCGTAATTTTCTAGTATTGATTTTGTAGTACTATCCATATTTAATGTTGGAGAATCGCTAAAAATTTGAAATAATTTAAATTTGTAATAAATAAAAATATAGTATTTTATTTCTCTTATAACTTTATTTATTTGTTAATATTCGAATATAGTAGTAAGATTACAATTCATGTAATAAATATCACTAAGAATATCAAAAATCTTTATTTCCATTAAATCACACAAAATATCAAAAATTGCAATACAATACTTACGAAAATGACAACCGGAATTTTCTTAATTGTAAATATAACCTATAAGATTATAGTTTTCTTATCAATATAGAATGAAAATAGGATCACGACAATAAGCGAACCGACAAAAAGCCTCCAAGCAAAAACGAATTAATTATTTTGTATTATGCCGCATCGCCGGCCATTAATATTTAAGGGCCCTTGTTACCCCTTAAATTTAAGATACTCTTTGAAGAACTTCTAATATATGAGGTTATTTGTTATTTATTTATTGTGTTTTCGTTACTTATTGATGTACAGTTAACCGTCATCCTCCAGGTGACCCATTCCCGCTTCAATAATAGCGATTTAAACAGACTTAAGGTAAAACGGTATTCTAGTGCGGTGCACAGCTAGCCGTCCAACAGTCTAGTTGCCTCGTATAAAACAATAACTAAATGTATGATTTGCAAGTTATTACATTTTTATATGTAAAATGAAATTTTACATTAACGTCTTAACTTATGTTTGAACGAAATAAACTTAACCTTTGTATTTATTGGATTATCATACATTTATTGAACCCACTGTATATGAAATATTGGGTTTATAAATGTCAATCATTCTGTATGAAAGGAATGAATATGTAACAGAAATTACGGGAGTAGTGTCGATCGTGAATAAGATGAATGAAAATAGGCTTAGATGGATTAATCATGTTGTATGGAGAAATCGAAAAATGTAAGAACAGTATTGAAAATGAACATTGAAAACGAGAGGAAAACCGAAAGAAAGGTAAAATTTGGAGTTATAAAAGGACTACTGGTGTATATACAGATGACTAAAATATAGTATTAAGTGGAGGTTTATGGTCCTCGTTGTAAGAATAAAGGTGAGAGAGAAAAAGAAGATTCTGTATATGTGTAGCACCTAATAAACAAAAAATATGTGTAAAAGAGGTCGTTTTCTACATATCAGTATTTTTATAGCTTCGATGCGAAGCTGATAAGGTATTAATTTTATTATGATGTGTTTTTTTGTGTGTCTATGAACGCTCAATCTCAGCTCTCGCTAGACCAATTTTGATGAACAATACGTCAAAAGATCACAAATTGTATCTAGCCGAAGACATTACCCTCAAAAATTGAAAAAATTCCCTCATTTCCCGTAAACGGGGGGAATTTACCAAAAATTACAAATTTATAAATTGCTAATTTTCAACATTTTTTTCAATTTTTTTTACTTATAACTGTCATAACTTTTTTAAAAATGACCGAATCAATACAATTTTTTTTTTTAATTCATGATGTCTTTACCTATCATTTGGTATATATTTTTTATAAATCTGACTCTTTACCAGCCCACAGGAAGATTTTAAAAATGGTAACTTTTTCAACTTAACTTTTCAAAATGTTCCGGAAAGACTGACACTTTTATATGTACCTTAAATTAAAGTTTATGTAATATACTTTAATATGAAAAAATTAATTTGACCTCTGGACTTCATGGTGAAGATGACTATCGTATGCAAAAATATGCCATTTTTGTGAAAAAATTCTTCATACAGTTTTTAATATTATGTTGTTATAACTTTTTAAAAAAAGAATGAATCAATTTTATATTTAATGATAAAGAACTTATATATACCTCTTTCATTCGACATACTTTTTTTTTTAAATCGGACCATTTCATTTATACAGAGGGTTCAAACCTTTAAAAATGCATATAGAAAGTAGAACTTTTCAACCTAACTTTTGAAAATGTTCCGGAAATACTGACACTTTTATATATACCTTAAATTAAAGCATATGTAATATACTTAAATTTGAAAAAAAAATTTGACCTCTGGACTTGTCTTCGTGGTGAAAACGGACATCAAAGTTAAAGAAAAACGTACGATTTACGTGAAAAAATTCTCGATTTTATATTATTAAATTTATATTGCTATAACTTTTGGAAAAATGTATGGATCAATATTATTATTTATTTATAATAAATTTTTATATACCCTTTCATCTGACACTTTTTTTGTAAATCCGGATCATACCACTTTATACGAGGGGGGTCAAAACTTTAAACATGCGTATTGAAACTGGGACATATTCAATTTAATTTTTAAAATGTTCCAGAAATACTAACACTTTTATGTATATCTTAAAATAAACCTTATGTAATATACTTTAATTTGAAAAAAAAAATTTGACATCTGGATTTGTCTTCATGGTCAAAATGACTACTGTATTCAAAAATATGCTATTCTTGTGTTAAAATTCTGGGTTTTGTATTTTACTTTATTTAAAAATACCTGACAAGGGGAGTACACAGATTTTCATAAATATTATATAAATAAAATTGATATAGCATAGAAAGTTAATTTAACTATTGAAAATGTTATTGAAATACTGATACTTTAATATATATCTTAAATTAAAGCTTATATAATATACTTTATTATGGATATAAATCAAATTTGAACTTTATTTTGTGTTCATGGTGAAAATGGCTACCGTATTCAAAAATATGCTATTTTTGTGTTAAAATTCTTGATTTTGTAATTTATTTTATTTTAAAATACCTTACAAAAGTTTTTGAGTTAGAAAAATTTTTTTTAACTCATTTGATTTTTGTCTCATTTAGATTCAATAACTTTAATGAATATCAAGGACTCCATCACTATTGTATTTCCTTTTTTGAAGAAATTTATTATTCATATTAAAATTATTTTACTATATGATTTTTCTTTAGGGCTCTCATTTATTTTTTCAGCGCTCACTTGATCAACTTTTTTTAACGATAGATCAAATTATCATAACTATTATCTAGTTAAAAATGATTTTTTTAGTTAAAGTATATTATTAAAATTAATTAAGTTCTGGATATTTCAATTGTAGAATCTTTTTAAACCCTAAAAGTTACTTAGAAATGATAAATATGATTTCTATTTAAGTGATCTATTACAATAAGAATGTAAAAAAAATATTGAGCTTTTCTGATAAATTTACAGTTAATAGTAATTATAAAATTTCCTGACTGTATATTAATCTTAACAATAACATTTTTTTAATTCTCATAAAATTATCTATTTAATAATGTAAATTTCAAACTTGATGTTGAACTAAAAGTTATTGTAACTTTTTTTACTATTAACTTTCACAAAAATCAACTTTAAAGAATTAAAAAAACGATAAATATGTCATTTTCATTATTTTTAACACATTAAAAATCAAAATCTGTAATAATTTATAAAGAAATATTTTTTTGTTTTAATTATTATTTTTTATGTAAATACTCATTATTTATCAATTTATTGATATTATTATTAATAATGTTATTAATTTATTAACTTTTTTTTTTATTATAAACTTTCAAAAAATCAACTTTGGGAAACCAAAAAAATAGGTTAAAAATAATATTTTGCACTGATTATTTTAACACACTAAATATTTTAACATAGTAACTACTATCATAACATATGAAACTAAAAAGTGTAAAATAAATATAGTTAAAAAAAACACGTTTTTAAAGAACATCGAACTAAAAAGTTAAAAGTCAAGCTTAAAACAATAATGAACGAAAAATACTAGTATTATTGTGATAAATGCGTGGGCGCTTTGTGCCATATTTTTCGTATATTTAGCGCCCGACCCTATTTTTCACAATAATACTAGTATGTTTCGTTCATTTTCAAGTTATTAATCATTTTAAATGCATAAATATAAAAAATAAAAAATTCATTATTTTCAAATAAAAGACTACGAAATGTCCTTGTTTATTTTTGTTAGTGACGTTTATGAAAGAGCAATAAACAAATTTTAGCTTCGATGCGAATCTGAGAAGGTATTGGTTTTACTATGATGTGTTTTTTTTTTTTATTTTTTTTTGTGTCTGTTACCGCTTTTTCTCAGCTCTCATNTGTGTCTGTTACCACTTTTTCTCAGCTCTCACCGAACGGATTTCTTTCAACGATACGTCAAAAGATCACAAATCGTATCTAGTCGAAGACATTACCCTTCAAAATTGAAATAATTTCCCTCGTTCCCCGTAAATGTGGGAAACCTCCAAAAAAATTACAAATTTAAAAATCGTTAATTATCGAAAATTTTTCAATTTTTTTTACTAAAAACTGCCGTAACTTTTTCAAAAATAAACATATGAATATAATTTTTTTTTTATAGATGCTTGATGTCTTTTCCTATCATTTGGTATATTTTTTTTGTAAATCTGATCCTTTTTCTGCCCACAGGGGGGGATTTAAAATGACAACTTTTTTACAAAAAATTAACTTTTTCAACTTAACTTTTGAAAATGTTCCGGAAGGTCTGACACTTTTATATATATCTTAAATTAAAGCTAATGTAATATACTTTATCATGAAAAAAAAAAAATTGACCCCTGGACTTGTCTTCATGGTGAAAATGTCTACTGAATTCAATTTTTGTGTGAAAATTCTCGATTTTATAATTTATATTTTTTANTGTCTACTGAATTCAATTTTTGTGTGAAAATTCTCGATTTTATAATTTACATTTTTTATTTTATAATGCTATAACTTATTGAAAAGTGTATGGATCAACACAATTTTTTTATGAGAAATAATATTTTTTAATAATCCCTTTTTCATTCGACATACTTTATCTTAATCAAGATATTAATAAGGAACTAGCAGATCATGTAGCTTTTGGAATAATACACCAATTTTTTTAAAATTAAACACAATCTAAAGATTTGCATCGAAGCGTTTATTTTAATCAATGTCAGATATCATTATACTTGATCCAACTATACCACGGCACCACTGTGCCGCGACACCCCTGTGCTGGGTTTTTCTTTATACATTATTTAAGTAATGTTTTAATTGGAATTTTGTTTAAATTAGCAAAATAATCATGGTTGTATTTAAAATTTTGCCATGGGGTGGCTTCATAAGTTTTGACCTTTTTAAATAATTAATATTTTAATAATTTTATGAAAATATGACAAAAAATTTTTTTGTTTGTATCAATGTTAGAGCATCATTAGAAAAAAATTCTTTACTTAACACTGACCAGGTTTCTTATATTAAATTAAAATTATAGGTATACTATATGTATTATAATTATTAAGCTAGAAGTTAAAATTCGTTAAGACATATTTTAGCTTATTGTCTTAATAAGAATGCAGTATAAGCTAATGAGTAAAAAACTGATAGGACAATTAAGGTGGTCGGCACTTTTTAAAAACTTTGTATGTCCGTCGAAGATAAGAGGCATACTCAAGATTTATTTTCCATTCCTGTGGTATGGAGATTTTAAATCCTCCAAAAATTCAGTTTATCTTTTTAGATAGTATTTTTTTTAGAAACTTACACATATTGTAATATAATAATAAGAATTCTTACTAACGAATAATTGACCGGCTATATAATTGATAACGTACATTATGTTATCAATTATTTGTTCTTCATTATACATATCTATAGCATTCGGTTTACTTAAAAGTGAAATTTTAAAATGATTTAGACTGTAAATCCTAGGGTCCTCAAATTTTCTATTGAAAATGCATTTTTCAAATTTAAGCTTAACCATAACTTTTGTTTTTATTATTTATTATGCACGTTTTATAGAGGTAATTATAATAATGTTATATAATGTATAAATATAGTTACACCCATTTGTTTTTAATAGGGAAATCATTCAAATAATTGGGCTGTACTTGTAGATACTTCTAGATTTTGGTTTAATTACAGGCATGTAGCGAATGTCTTGTCAATTTATAGAAGTGTGAAGCGTTTAGGAATTCCAGATAGGTATTTTAATAACTGCTTTATATAGAGTGGAATAATTTTAACAAAATGAAACACCCTTAATTAGATCAATGTTTTTTATTTTATCAGTCAAATTATATTAATGGTTGCTGATGATATGGCTTGCAATCCTCGGAATCCCAGTCCTGCAACTGTGTATAACAATGCAGACCAACAGCTTAATGTTTATGGTGATGATGTTGAAGTTGATTTTAGAGGCTATGAGGTTAATTTTTCTATAAATATTTTTTTAAATACATTATTTATAAGTTTTAAATTCAAGGTTACTGTTGAGAACTTTGTTAGATTACTAACTGGTCGTTTGCCACCTGAAACTCCACGTTCTAAACAGTTATTAACAGATGAAGGTAGCAATATATTAATATATCTTACGGGGCATGGTGGAGATGGTTTTTTAAAATTTCAAGACTCTGAAGAAGTTACTAGTCAAGAATTAGCTGATGCTCTTGAGCAAATGTGGCAAAAAAGAAGGTAGATTTAAAATTGAATACATTTTATTTTAAATATTTAATCAATATTTTTTAATTAATTTACATTTTTTTTATAGGTATCATGAAATATTTTTCATGATTGATACTTGTCAGGCCTCTTCAATGTATGAAAAGTTTTACTCTCCAAATATTTTGGCCATGGCCAGTAGTTTGGTGGGAGAAGATTCACTCTCAGTAAGTATTCTCTGTTGTAGAGACATCATATTTACTTATTTAACATTTAGTAGTTTGTAAATTTGTAAACTTTGTTTACTTTTTTATAAAAAAAAAAATTCTCAAATTCCATTTGGGCATCTACTCGATTACCAAAAAAAGTTAATGGTTAGCTTATGAACTATCCAAAAAAAAATGCAAAAAAAAAAACAAATATTTTGGTGGTGAAATTTTTTTTTTCAGATTTTCCATTGTTAATTTATAGTTAATATTAAATAGATGTATGTGTTCCGGATTCTATTTTCACAATGACAATCATACATTTCTTATGGGATGGTATCTTTAATATGTTATAACTTTTAAAAAATTAAATATATTTTATTATGATAAAAAAACTTAAAAAAAAATAAAATGAAATAATAAATAAGAAAAATAGTTGCTAAAACTCTATAATCTAAATATTAATTTTTATTCAATAGATTTCAATAGATGAATCCTACATTTAATAATAACTGGATCAATTACAGTGCAATACAAGTCTATTATCAGTCGTTATTTGTTTAAAAACCTCATGTAGCAAATGTGCAAACTATTTACATATTCGTTAAAATTTTTTGGATACCATTTAACATTTTTTCTCAATTATGGAAGGATAATTTTCCTTTTAATAATCTAATATTTATTAGTTCTAATAACTCCGAGCAAAAAAAATTCTTGTGAGGTGGGTAACGATTTTAAAATTTAAAACATTCTTTAGAGTACGGTGTGGGCGAGTCGGTAACGCGGCAGTGCTTGGTGCGCAATGCGTCGGGTTCAAAACTCGGTCACGGGTGGCTTCATTTGCCGAAAGATCTGTTTGGTAGTTGGAATCACCATTCTCCTATCTCTGGTCATGGACTAACCCGTCCTGGAGTATAAATGGTTAATAAAACCTCCTCCTCTGGGAGAGGCCGCTAGGAATTTAATTATTCAAGTTACTATTTAATAATAATTTTAAAGTGATATAGAATTGAATATTTACTTAGTTAAAATTTCAAAATATATTATAAGACATTTTTTTATATATAAAATAAAATCTTGTTGTGTGGTTACTTTTTGCATAACGTTGTTCACCTGATTCTTCCAAAATGCATATCATACATTTATAATTATGTGTATATAAATATTATATTATAGAAAGTGTGTTAGTGATAAGCTAACACATTGTTTGAAATGTAATGTTTTTGAATACAATTTTAAGTTTGTATTTATACTATAAATAACTTAAATACAAAATTTATCCAAGATTGCATATACCATTCAAACCTACTCCAGAAACCTACTCCATTTGCACTACTACAAAAGTACCTTAATATTTTTGGTCCAACGTAGCTAATAACTGACAATCAATACACTTACTTGCGTAGGAGTATAACATTTTAATTTAATTAAGTTGGATGCGTATAAGTAGTCTAGTCTTACATTTTACATATTAAAGTTTAAATTAATTTCATTTAATGTTTTTTTATTTTAAAAATATTATATAAAAAAAAATCTAACTTTTAGACTTCAATTTAAAATATATGTTTAACACTTTAATATTTAATGAAAAATTGTTTATATTTTTAAACTGTTATTTTTTTACTACTACAGCATCATGTTGATCCAGCCATTGGAGTGTATATCATTGATCGATATACTTTTTATGCATTAAAATTTTTAGAAAATGTCAAACTAAATAGTCGTATCAGTATGAAAAGTTTTGTAAGTTATTTAAAAATAATTTATTACTTCTATATTTTATTATGACAATATATTTATTAATGTTTTAGCTTGGTGTTTGTCCTAAACAAGATTGTATATCTACAGTTGGAGTACGAACAGACTTATTTCACAGAGATCCTGCCAAAGTTCCTATAACTGATTTTTTTGGATCAGTCCGACCAGTTGAATTTACATTTAACATTTTAGATATATCTGAAACTCCTCTGATTTGATTAAAAAAAATTAATTTTTGTACATTATTTTATATTGTATATTGTTATCATATAATTTAATATATTCATATTATTAAATCTGTATTCTTAGTATATTATATAGGGTTAATAAAAAATTAATCTCTATACAATTCTAATAATAATTATAATTTTAATTTATGTTATAAATTTCTACCAAATGAAATTGCAAAGTAATTACGTAATCAATTTTTTTCCTTTTTATTAAAATTAAGAACACTAATAACATTGAATTTTTGATGCATAATGAACATCCAAATTACTTGACCCACCAATAACGTAATCCATATTTTGCAGGTGGTCTTTCTTCTTCTTTGAAATCTTTGATACCATAAGGTAAGTCTCCAAAAACTTGTGGTTCTTCTGGAGGTGGTTTAGGCTGGCTACCAGTATAAACTCGAGCTTTGCAGAAAAATCCATGCTCGGGTCTTTCAATACCCATTTTTTCAAATACACATTTATCATATACAGCTTGAGTTTGACGACATGGTTCAAAATCAAGACGACTGCTCGATTTGTCAATACAATTACTATATATTTGGAACTCATCATAACAACTACCTTTTAGTTGTCTAAAAAATTTAAGAGCACAACTGGTTACTGCTTTTCCTTCTGCTATGCATTTTCGAGGATCATTATTTTCTTGTTTACACATCATGAAATCATCATTAACATCCAGACAATATTTACCTGAATATTAATAAAAATAGTCGTATTATAAAATTTTTCTAATTTAATATATTTATTTGAATGGAAGTTATAAAAAAACCTAAATGATGAGCAGCAGCTCGAAGACCTGGAGTACTAATTGGTACCTCTTCAACTGTCAACTCTTCATAAGTTGGTAATTCAGTATCGTTACTTACAACCATTATGTTGTTTTCAGTACGTGTTAACCGATAAATTTATTCCAAAAACACTAAATCGTTCTTCAGAAAATGTACTAGGTGAATTACAGTTATCACTGATTTGAAGGACTTTGATAACTGATGATATTTAAGTCTTTGCATGGGTTCCAGCCTCTTTTCAGCTGTTATAAAGTAACTTTTTTTCGAAAAAATTAATTAAAAAATCATTTTAGAAATATTTTATTGTAATTTCTCATGATTAATTTTACAAAATTGAAATAAAATATAGTTATTAGAATTCAGGGTGTTACAAAAAAAAAAAAAAAATTGTTACAACTGATCAATTTCTATAATCGAATTATTATCATTCTCTAAAACTTCCATAACTTCTACCACAATTGAAGGTATAACAATTTTTCTTTAATTATTCGTTCTGCCGTAGTTATAATTAAACATTAAACAATAAACTACTTTGATTATAATTAATTTTTATTATTTATTGTTGTTATTAAGTTTTTCGACTAAGAATAATCAACCGTTTAAATAAAATTTTTTTATACTTTTTGCTTTCAATTAAATGTTTGTGTTACCTTCATTGTTGTGCTAGATTTTAATCATGACGGCAGAATCAGAAGTTCCTTTTAGGGATTTACTTCAACGAGATTATCCTGAAGTTTATGATTATTTAAAGAATGCTTTGAAAATGTTACAACGCCAACAAGTTTTGCTGGCAAAATTAAAGAACTCTAGTTTGATGAATTTAAAGGTATTTATATTTTCATAGATAGAAGATATTTCACAAGGTGGTTTTGATATATTGAATAACTTGTTCCAGTAAACATTTTGTGTTACTTTTAATTTTAATTTTTACAGTATTGGATTATGTTATAAATATGTTTTTTGTTATTTATTTAAAATAAAATGAATTTTTAAAATTATTTTTAGTTTTTGGATATTTCAAAATAGCCATTTTT
The DNA here is from genome assembly GCF_025091365.1 of Daktulosphaira vitifoliae. Taxonomy (NCBI): domain Eukaryota; kingdom Metazoa; phylum Arthropoda; class Insecta; order Hemiptera; family Phylloxeridae; genus Daktulosphaira; species Daktulosphaira vitifoliae. Next base: position 35,046,634 of record NW_026099575.1, read on the forward strand.
TATAACAAAGTAAAAATTATTTAAACCTGTTGGGAACTTGTATGTAACTTGTAACTATATGTAGCTTAAACATACTAAATATTCTATACAGTCAATAATGTTACAAAAATTGAAGAGACTTTTGGTAAAACAAGGTAACTTCATTTTTCAGAAAGCTAAAAAAACTAGAAATTATAATTAATATTTATTTCTTGGAATGATGTACTTATAATTAGATTTTTGTTAAGAACAACCAATATCTGATTTTGGAAAAAATATAATTAATTTGTTTCTATACATAAATCTTCAATTAAAGTTATGGAAATATTAAATGTTTAATGTACATATTTGGTTAGCAACTAAGTTCTGTTTTTTTTTTTTTATAAAAATGCAACTTTATTGTGAAAAAATATTTACATATATTTATTATTCAAAGTATTGCCTATTGATTGCTTCAACTTTCTCTCATCTTTCTGGAAGTGCTCGAATATTATTTTGGTAAAAGTGTTTTTCTTTTGAGTCTATCTACGAATCAAGCCATTTTTCAGTGTTTTCATATAATCAGAACTACTAATCAGCCAGACCATGTGCCATTGAACGGAACAAGTAATAATCAGACAGCACAATATCTGGAGAATATGGTGGGTGGGGTAGGACTTCTAATTTAAGTGTTTCTGTGTAGGTTTTAACGGGTTTGGCAACATGAGGTCAAGATTGATATAATACGTGACCTTTTAATCATAAGCTTATGTGTTAAAATCATATGTTAATCATATATATTTAGCCATTTAATGTTTATTTAGGGTCTTATGAAATACATAGCTTAATAGTACTCAAAAGCTTACTCAGTGAAAACTCATAAATATGTATATATTATATTTATATAGTATCATTTCAATATTTTCATAGTATCATAATCAACTACTAAACGGTTACATTGATATTATGTAAAATATGGACGTATAATAATTAAATAAAATTACTTTGTAAAATATTAATTTTTTTTTAATTAAACAATTTTTGATACAACAATAATTGGTATAAAGAAAAGGTTTGAACTGGTCAAGCTCATTAATGTAGCATCATTAATTTTATATAACTAAATAATATTATATGTTTGAAAAGTTTTATATCTTAGTCTGGCTTAAGATAAATCTGAAGGGCCTAAGCCTTTCATGTCCAGTTGTCTTCGGGTTATAGCACTCACTTCAAAGACGCTGACTTCAAAAAAAGACGCTGAATAAGCTGATATTAACATAATTTTCATAGCTGCTATATTTTTAAAGATATGTTAATTTAAAATTTAAAAGAAATAGTTCTAATGGTAATGTTAAGAATAATATATATATATACATCATGATAAAATTAATACCTTTCAGCTTTGCTTCGGAGATAATTGTCACACATGCTTTGATGGTGAATTCAGAGTGCAATGTTTTACAGGACAATATTACAGATTTGCAGCTATGCATGTTGTTCCTTAATCTAAATTAGTTATCAGTATTTTTAGAATATATTATGAGTGTTTTTATTCATTGAGATAATTTAGTTGTCAAATTTCACTTCACAGTCCATACTCCCCTAATGAAACCCTCTAAGTTCACCCCATTTTATAAACTATGTTAAAAGCATATTTTGTATTATTTATTTTTAATAGTAAAATAAATAAAGTAATTTTTTTATTAATAAAATTAAATGTTAAAAAATATGATTTTTACATAATCTCATACTATGCATATTAAAAAAAAATGTACAGTGATATTTTAATTATATCAATTGTTATCAATTAGTTAGAAGTTTTCAATTAGATTAATTCCATCTTGTTTATTGAAAAATGTCTAATTAAGTATTAAAAGCTACGATAATGTAATTAAGCAATACCATTATTATTAAAATGAATCCATAAGTATATTAGGATATTTTGTTATTTTTTATCCTTAATTTGCTTCATTATAGCAGCACTACCATTCAAAAAATTAACCTTAATCTAAAATTTAATGATTTATGTTATATATTAATGTCAATTTTTTAGATGCAAAAAATAAAAAATATACCAAAAAGTGATATTAGTGTCCAAACTGAAGATTTTAAAGAGGGAATATTTGACACTTTAAATAACATTACTGATTTTCATGATAAAGAAACTCATGTATGTTCATATTTTTTAAATAGTAGAATTTGCATTTGAAATAGTTTTAAAAAGTATTTGAAAAACTAATAGTTAATTTGTATTAAAAAAAATTTCAGGTTGAAAAATTAATGCCTGATGTTAAAATTGAGATTGTGAAAGATGAAATCATCGAAAATAAACCAGTGGAAATAAAGGAAGAAGGAGAATGTAGTGAAGATGAAGAAAAATCTACAGAACAAAATAATTTTGGAATAAATCGTTTTTTGTTAGAGGAAACAACTGGAATGTATTATGATCAAGTTACTGGTTATTATTATAATCTAGTAAGTCAATGGTTTTATTTTTATTGAAAATTATTTATTTTCAATAAAGTAAAATTTCAAAATTATAGGATAATGGATTATTTTATGATGGTAACAAAGGATGTTATTATTATTTTGACATAATTGCACAAAAATATAGATTGCATTCACAAGTTCATCCTGATACTGAACAGTCAAATATAGCTAAAAATGAAAGTTGTAATCACTTATCTGAAATTGATGATAGTGATTCTGATAATTCAGAAGATAGTGGTAATTTAGTTATTAAAGAAGAAGTAGTAGTATCAGAAGAGATAGAACATAAAACTGACGTTGAAAATAATGTGAGTGAAACTAAGTGTGATGAAACTAAAGAAATTGTTAAGCCAGAAATTAAGGTAGAAAATGTAAATGAAAAATCTGAAGAATGTATTTCTCCACCTTCAACTTGTGAAGTAAATAACTATTAATATACCTAATTATTTCAGTTACAAATTTTGTTTTTAGATTTTAGATAAAAGATATTTGAACTTAATCCAGTACACCAAACTTTTACCTGCACCTAAGAATATTGTACATAAATTAACACCTGATGGGGTAAACCATATCGGTAAGCCATTTGAAAATTTGGCATACAATTATATTTACAATTAATTTACAGAGTAAAGCAAAACAATATGCTCAAATAAGAAATTGGTATACACTAAAGCATCAACTGACTACTATTGAAGCGGAAATTGTTCAGTATGAAAGCTATATTTGGGAGCGTATTGAACAATATTTATGTTTTAATAAGAGAGATGACAAAAATTCTAATTGGAAATCATATAAAGAAGTAAAGGCACAGCTATCTGATACACAGACTAAACTAATAAAATCTAGTTAGTATTTTTTTTTTGTGTTTATCAAATTAATTTTTTTAATAGTTGTAATTTTATTATTATAGAAGTTGTTGGGTGGCCACCATGTATTCGTGTTATAGTTACTGAATCAAAATCATGTAAGCAGTTAATTGGCCAACTATTTTTAATCACATGTCCTGGCGGTTCAATTGGTCGTTCAACCAATAGAGATATTGTTATACCAGATGATAATGTCAGCAAGGTATTTATCTAATACTATAGTACTGTGTTAAAAAAATAATATCAAATAAAAATTATGTATTTATTAGTACATTATAAATAATTATTTTAGATTATGATGTTGGAAAAATATTTTTGACTAATTTAAACATTTTTGACAGTAAATATAGATTTTAATTTTTACTTTATATGTTGTATCCACAAGTATACCTTTAATGTTACTAAGAAAATTATAATTTTATATCATCTCATGAAGAATGGTGTAGTACAGTGAACACACTAATTGTTTAAAAGCTCTAGTGTTAAACCATACATGTTGCTATAGGCTTATGGATGTGAGTTTTTACAGAGACAAATGCATCATAAAACCTGAAGATAATGAGAAAACCCTACATCCAAACTTAGTATACATCAGTTCAACTGTAGTTGACTGGTGTCAAATCAACTTTCTGGTTGACAATCAAGAAATATCTCATGATCTCAATATTTAAAATCAATTTAATATTTCTATATTTGTTTTTTTAGTTACATGCCGAAATATCATTTGTTGGTAATGTTAATAAAGTTGGCAGGGGACACTATATTATAAAAGACAAAGGAAGTACAAATGGTACCTATTTGAATGGTAAAAAAATTCCAAGAAGTTCTTCTGGTGAACCAAAACATTTAACACATGGCAATGAACTTGTTGTTGGTGATACTAAATTGTTATGTCATATACATGATGGATCTGAAACTTGTAATTTATGTGAGCCAGGAATTCAAGCTATTATACTACCGGAAGAGAGTAAGAAAAAAATTATTGTACTATTTAACAAAAATTTACTTTGCTTAGGTGGGAATGTGTTATATCTTGTTGAATAGGTACCAAAGTTTAATTCCACTATATTGGACTGTGTAGGTTTTACTGTTTAACATTAGCAATAGCTTTTATGAGAGAATGTAAAATATAAATATTAATAATAATAAAATAAATATAATTCTTAAATAATACTTCATTTGTATTAATAATTCAAATAAATAAAAATATTTTTTACATAATTACTTCATTAATTTGTCTAATAACTAATCTTTAAATAATTATTTTATTTTGTGTTGAAGGCATTAAAAGTGATATTTCTCAAAAACGAAAATATGATGAAGAACTAAAAAGCTTAAAAGAAAAATATGGTTTGCTTGGATGTGAACCACCTGATGCTGTGTTACCTAAGGGATATAAAGACAGAGCTGAAAAAAGAAGAAAAACTGTTGGTTCTCAAAATGCCAATGAAAAAACAGAAGTAGCTTGTGTTTCTCAGTAAGAAATTTTTGAAAAATAAAAATATTTTTGTAGATTTATATTATGCTAATCTTCGCCTATCAAGGCTCCGCTTCAGACCTATGGCTTACAAGTCTCATGTGCTTTCAGTGTGAAAAAAGTTCAAAGGGAATAAAGTACATTTGAACATTAAGTTGATTATAAAGCATAAATTACTAATAAATTTGATTAAATATATCAAATAATTTTTTACTATAAACTTAAAAGAAATGTATAGAAAACATCTGAATATTTAATAAATCAAATATGTAATACAAATAATTAACATAATATCAGAAAAAGAAGACAGTTAATAATATAAGCCAATCAATACATACAGTGTGATTCTTTTAGTGATTAAAGTGAAGTCATCGTAACCATATGATTACTATACTCCCACTTAAATTTTTGGTTAGTGTTAAAAGAATCACTGTACATATGACAACTGTAACATGTTTAAAATATGATTTGAAAAGAAAATTTAAATTGACTTAAAAATTAATTTTTCACAGAGTCAATATATATATATATTTTACAAAATGACTTAATACTAAATCGTTCTTGTGGTATATTTAATTTCAATTTTATGTATGCTATTCAATTTTTATTGATTATCAAATCAAATTTAAATTTGACAAGTGACATATTTGAAATTATTAATTTCATTTATTAAAAATGAGTTTTTATATGCTTATCCTAATAATATCTTGTACAATTTTTGATTAAAAACAATAAAACTTTATAGTTTTTATTTAATTACAGAATACTATGTGTAATGTTTCCACTGAGTAAATGCTATGTTATATTGAGGAATTGTGTTTTAAATAAAACATTAATTAATGTATTTTTAAAATAATCTATATAATAATCTATAAAATTTGTTATTTGATAATGGCTAATTAATGGTTTTTTTCAGACCTATACCAACTAAAAATAAAGGTTTCAAATTGTTGGAAAATATGGGATGGACACCTGGTAAATCTTTAGGAGCTAATAATTCTGGTATTAAAGAACCTGTAAGTATTTAATAGAAATATTTTATGATGGTTAAAAATGTATTTTATTATTTTGTTTAATTTGTATTAATCGTTAAATAAATAAATTAAGTATACTGTGTTTCTATTGAAATAATTACTCATACCACATTATAATGTTTATTTCATTATATTTTGTTTCCTAGTATTTTAAATGTTTGCTTTTGAAAAAATATTAAATATTTGTATTGTATAAACTTTTCTATGTATCACACTCCTACTTAAAAAGTGACACTACTGAAAAAACATGATATTTTTGTAGTTTATTATGATATTTATTTAAAAAATAAGGTGATTTTATTAAAAACATTTTCTCAGTAAATTGTAATTAATAGTGTCTAAAATCAGTTTGGAAAAACAAACATTTTAGGGAAATGGAGATTAAATAAGTGAATAATAAAAAGTGAATTGAAAAAAACAAATAATCAATCAATATAATTTCCAAAGATTTAAAAAAATCAACATTTTTTGGATATGTCTAAAAACTTTATTCACATTTTAATCAGTAGTGTGATATAAAATAATTTATTAATATTAACATATTTTACTTCATTCAAATTTTGTATTTAGATTGGGTTGGATATACGAGATGAAAAAATGGGTCTAGGATTCCAAACAAATGTTGCTCCTCTGGCTCAACCAAATATAAACATTGCTATTAAACCTTCGAAAATTAAATTTAATTTTGGCAGTAAAACTAATATGCCTATAAAAACAAACCGTATACATTTTGCTAAAGGTAAATACCATTATAATTATTTTTATTTTGTCATAACTATTGAGAAAAAACAAGCTATTTGATAGAAATAAATTATATATCTCATTTATTTCTTTTATTATTTTATTTAAGCTAGAATTGTTAACTTTCAGTTTTGTGATATAAAATAAATTTTTGTGGAATACAATTATATCTTAATGATTTTTATCTATTATTATTGATTGAAGACATTTATATGTAGGATGTGAAACCTCTTCCTATGAAAATGCTGATTTTGAAATTTTTTCCCAAATAACAATAAACCACAGTTTTAATTTAACATATTTATATGTTTAATTAGCTAAAAAATAAGGAAATAATCTAAGAAAAAGAAAATGAGGGATAGAACCAAATCCTTTTTTGAGATTTATAAAACATAAGATACTATTAAATTATAAAAAAAAAAATTTTAATATATATTATACTTAAGATATTGTATGAAGCATAGTTAATAAACCTTGTATAATATATTTTTTTTAAAAAAGTATAGATTAAATTGTATTATTTTCAAGTAGTTATTTAAAAATATTCTTTCTCAAGAATTTCTTTAATTGAAAATTTAAGGTAAAATTTCTATATAATATTAAAAACTTATCATTTTTAACTTATGTTAAAAAATATTTGCTTGCATAGTCATATCTTCTAATAATTTATTGACTACTGATATCCATCAAAACAGTTATTGATAATAATTGAGAAGTTCTCCAAACAAATAGCATATATGAACAATGTTGGTTTTTAGAAAAGTGTAAATGAAAGTTTTCAGTTCTTTTATTATTTTTCACAATTGATATTTCAAAACTATTAATTAAATAATTTATTATTGTATTTCACAAAACTATGCTCCATATTTTTTTTAAAGCTAATTTTGTCAAAAGCTGTTATTAAAGTAAGAAGATAAAAAAAACATGTAACTTGTTGATTATTTTAAATTTTCATCCCTTTACCCAGAGAATACCCTAAATGTAACCTCACTCGAATTTCAAAAATACTAAATTATTATTATTATTTATGTAGAATAGAGTATTATATAATTTTTATATTATTATAACTTTTAAAATATTCTAAGAGACATGTTTCATACATTTATGTTAAGTGTTCTCTTGTAATATAGTTTTATAATTAGCTTATAATATTTTAATACAAAAAAGTATGTTAAATAATGTTGATTTTATTATTGTGTTCTTTTAGATGCCTCATCAGACGAAGAAAAATAAAGTATACTTTGTTTTACTAATTTGGAAATTTCAATAAATAATATATTATGTATTTATAATCTATAAATCAATATGACTTAATTCAAATTTTAATTACTTGTAATGTTGTCATTAGATTAAATTGTAGTTATTATAATTACATTTGTATACATCATAAAAATGTGTACAATTAAATTTTTTTAAATAATAATTTTTATTAAGATTATATTAATGAATAGCTTTTTGACGATATCCAACAATGGATGTTGTAAAATATTTTTTGATTTGTAAATTCTATTTATTAAGAACCTCTTTACAACCAAGTTAATATAATGTTATTATTTACAAAAATTAATAAATGTATTCATTTTGAATTTTTATTGTGTTCTAGTTTATTGTTAAATCTCAATGTTTCATTAATTGAAATTGATTTTATTTAGTACATTGCATTATAATAGCTTGATAATTAAGTTATGAACAATATAGCTGCTCAAGTTTTAAGTAATGAAATATTAGTATTGTTTAACAGATTTTTAGTTTAAAATTAAAACTGTCAAAATTGAATAGCAGTAGAAATCTTTCTATCTATAATAAGATTATAATTATACTAAAGAATATGTATCATTTTTATGAAAATCATAAAGAGCTAAAATTATTTAGTTTTTATACCCCCTAATGATGTAAAAAAATGAATTGCACTGAATTTTTGTTTATTTAATGATATTCAGTCAATGACTGAATATCATTGAATGACAGTTATAGAAATTAATTTTGAAGGAAGAAGAGGTAGAGGAAGACCAAAAAAGAGATGAAGGGATGCTATTGAATGCGATATGAGGACAGCTGATGTGAGCGAAGATGATGTAGGAGATCGTATCAAGTGGAAGTTTGGTATAGGGGTGGCCGACTCCAAGTAGTTGGGATTAAGGCGAGGAAGAAGAAGAAGAAGAGACTGGATATGATAAATTAGTGATATTGTTTGTTATAACTATTTCGCTCAATCATTAGATGACTTAAAAATCAATGGATTGATAATTCTATTGAAACAAATAATTAAAATTCTAAATAAAAAATTAAATGTTTATTAATGTTAATTTAAGTAATGTTATATTAGATTTCCAGAGTTCTTTATAATTTAAAAATAATAACAATACGTTAATCCAGTCATACCATTATTTTCGCTGTACTTGCACGTAAGTGTTATAATGTATCATATGATAACTAACAGAATCTAGCAATAAAATTCATATATTTAGTAAAAATCGAAATATGATCGAGTTATTTCAGCTATAGCAATAAAACGATCTGTTCAATGAAATTTGTACTTATGACTATTATTTCGTAAAATTTAATTTTAAACAATTTTTGTATGGAACATTAGGTCGTATCACATATGGTTCGTCATATATGATGAAATATTCGTAAATATGACAATTTCGATAATTTTACAAAATAATATGTATTTTGACATTTTTCTAAAAAACTAATGGATTTAAAAGAAAAACTTTAAGGACTTAATTTATACAAAACAATTAGATCTACAATTTAGTTTCAATATTTTTTTTTTTGTGAGAGCGCTAATTTACGAGTTAATTGCTAAAAACTAAAAAAGTACCCCTTTTGGCCGATTTTCAACCCCAAGTTGGCACGGGTTAAACTTATCTGATCGGCCTGAAATTTTTTGTAGCCTCTTTTTATATGTATACACACAAATTTGTGGGGTGAGCCCGAAGAATTTTCAAAATAAGGGACACCCTAATATATATATATATATTTATTCATATATTACACTTATAAATCATAAGACTTATAATCAGGATATAAATAAGGAAATAGGAGATTATGAAGCTTTTAGAATAAATTACCAATTTTTTAAAATTGCAAAATATCTACTGATTTGCGTCGAAGCGTTTTTTATAATAGTGATTTTAATCACTGCATATATCATATATACTGGATCAACTTTGCCACGTCCCCACTGTACCGCGACCCTACAGTGCTGCGTTTTTTTATTTTAATAATATTGCTAATTCGTTGACTTTCTGAAGTAAAACTTAGTGTAAAAAAACTTATAAGTAAAATATTTAAAAAATTCTCTTAATTTAATTGGAATTCATATTATGAAGAAAAATAAGCAAACATTTTTTACTGGGTGTTTATTATACTAAAATTAAATTATATAAATTCTATGAATTGAATATTTTTTAATATGAAAAGCTTGTTTTACTCTAAGTTTTGATTAGTTTTGCATTATTTAAAGCCTCGATCAAACTGCATGTTTGTTGTAAAATAAATCAAAAAATTTTTTTTTAACTTGGTTGTTATTTAAAATACTTTTTTGGCTTCTTAAAAAAGTGATGTTGGTCAAAAAGAATACATTTTTATTTTTTTGCTGGTCACTATAAGACAAAATTTTCCATATAAATAGAGTGAAGTACTTTCATAATTTAGTCTTTTTTAGATTAAATAAAAACATGAAAAATTTTCATTATTCTAACTTCATACTGAGTGCATAAGTTATTTTTAATTAAATACGTTTAAGATCATAGTTTGCTACCAGTACGCAGTCAAAGGACGTGTGGAAAATTTACCATCTCGTATTTTGGTGTGGCATTTATTTCATTATAGAAAATGACTTCATCAGGACAATGGCAATGTATTGTGCTGTCGCCATTACACTGTTGAAACTTATTGATTACCGTAGATTTTTTGAGACAACGGAAACAAAAATCATAAAAATTAATGAACTGAACGCTGAAGATGATAAACTACCACCACCACGTATTTCACATTTAACTGTCCCTCCAACAAATATTCGCTGTGTATTTTCTTCGTCAAAACGATACAAGCATTTTTTCCAGTCATTAATAAGTGCTGAATGCTCGTACAATTTAAAACTGGGTGAAAAATATTCGTTTGAATGCGAAATCATTAGCTCTCAAAACTACAATAAAAAACAAAAGTACGTTTTCATATAATCAATAGTAAAATAATGTATTTGCAGTTGACGAAGAGTTATGGAATTCAATTCCAAACATGACCAACGCCATGAAAGGGATTGTTACAAACTTCGACCAGTTCATGAGCGTTGTTGATGTTGAAGTAAATTGTTCAATGGATCTGCCAATTACCTATCATTTTGTATATTTTTTTTATAAATCTGACTCTTTACATGCCTACAGGAGAGCATTCAAAATGACAATTTTTTCACAAAAAATTAACTTTTTCAACTTGATTTTTTAAAGTGTTACGGAAATACTGACACTTTTTATATATATCAAAAATTAAAGCTAATATTAATATTAATAATATTAATATTATTATATAATTTATTATGGAAAAAAATAATTTCGGATTTTATTTTGTATCTATGGTGAAAATGCTATTTTGTGCTATTTTTATGTTAAAATTCTGGATTTTATATTTTACATTTTTAACTTTATATTTCTATAACTTTTCGAAAAATGTATGGATTAATACAAGTTCTTATGAAAAATATTATTTATATACTTCTTTCATTCGACATAGTTTTTTTTAAATCGGATCATTTCCCTTTATACAGGAGGGGTTCAAAATTTAAAAATGTATTTAAGAAGTAGAATTTTTTTAACTTGGTTTTTGAAAGTGTTCCGGAATTACTGACACTTTTATATATGAACTGTGCATTTTTGAAATTAAACACTATCTATTTTTTTTTTAATACTTTTCATAATAAAAACATAATTTTTTTAATATTATATTTGCTTTTTAATATGTGTATTAATTAGACATTTTTTATTTTATGATTGTTATTAATTTTTTAATTTCCTATTTATTTTTTCACAATTGTATGAATCATTGTTAACGTGTCTTTATAAACAAATTGTGTTGTAAAACAGTTTTATAATTGAAAAACTAAGTTATTATCATTTTAAATGCAAAAGTATAAAAATAAAAAATTACGAAATTTTCTTGTTTATGTTAATTATGGTAGTTAAAAATTATGGCAGTTTTAAGTGTAAATATTTTCTCAGTTTCGCATCGAAAATAAAAGTTTAAAAAATGTCTTAAACTAGTTATAATTTGAGATATTTTGACGTGTCGTTGAAAGAATTTGGTTTATTGATCTGAGAAAAAATGGCGATACAAAAAAAAACATATAATAGTAAAATTAACAGCTTGGTATGGATGCTAAAATCGTCTCCAAGACCTTTTTGTACATGATGAATTAAAAGTTTAATAATAATTTTGAATTTAGCAACCCCTAAAACTTAAACTATGATCAATTTAGTATCTTGATACTCAAACTTCTAATTGATATGAAATTTGTCAGCCTAAAATTGTATTTCTGTTTACTGTGTAACTTAAAAAGCCATTAGAAATTCGTGAATTTAATGTAATTGCAAATAATCATAAATTTAGTTTTTGAAGGTATAATAATAAGATGTTAATTTCAATAATAGAACATTTTAAAGACCATCTGAGGTTTCAAAGATATTGTTACGAGTCGAAGCGTTTTATAATAAGTGCACCCGTAAACGCATTATACGGAGTGATTTTTTGAAAATTAGCCACTCCATATCTCTTAAAATAATAATTATGTTAAAAAAATTTTTTTTGCTATTTTTTAGTTTTATATATTTCTTGATTTATTAATTGTTAAAATATTTTTTTCATTCATCTCTATATCTTATAAGGGAGTCAACTTAATTTTTTTTTAATGACAATATACATATTTAATTAGCTTACATAATAAGTATATTTAAAATAACTTCCGAAATACTGTTTCGGAAGTTGTTAATAATTAATAAATTAGGTAATATATACAATTTAACAAAAAAAAGAATTTACTTAAAATAATTATTATCTTCAAAGAAATCGAGAGTGGCTAATATTAAAATAATCACCCTGTATATGAATGTAAGTATTTGCACAATATGTATATGCTTACTCGTTGTAGTCTTGTATCTAGGGACGCCAAGTACGGTTAATTCTGGAAATGGCAATGTAGTCTCAACATGAATAATGAACTAAATGGCAGGTACGGTAACGCGGTCTAGACATTAGTCTGCATAACACAGACAAGCGAAATCGCACTCTTATTATGCGAAGGATACATTGGAAAAGGTTCGTCGGCGGTAGTTGTTATATAAAAGAGCTTGTGGTCCGACGCGTACAGAACTTTGGGCACCATCCGAAAACCGTCGTGCATCATTAATCACCTTGTCGACGCTTCCAACGGGCCACGTCAATCGGCGGTGGTCTGCACGAAAACGCCATTAATTAGATTATAGAACATGTATAGTAGTGAGCTGGACGCGCACGATTTATGAGTCGGCTGCACAGCGGACCGTAACGAAATTTTGATCGATTCCCGTGGCTCGACTGTGACCTACGCCAATTAATTTTCTCCTGACCGTGGCGACAACCGATAAGGTTTTACGCGAGAAAAACCTTAAAATAAGTGCACGTCGTTTGAAACCCAAAGCAAATCCACACTCGCCGTGGCGCCTTACAAACCAATTCAGTCCATACCAGACGTTAAATCATTTCGTTAACACCGACTCGCCATTCTTGACTCGCTCGATTGTCCTCGTTCAACTTTTCTTCCCATCCGTCGGTTCCATTTGATATTAATGATTGTCTATATTTTTTCGCGTCTTTAGCAACAGCTCTAAGAACAGCGTGATAAATTACAAGTCAAAAAGGAGTGGCCAAGTACCATCCCAACATCACTCTGAAAATTAAATACTGATGGTGTACACATTTTTCGCGAAACTTTTAAAATGTAAATTAGATTTTTTCCCAGTTAAATGTTAATACTTTTAACTATGGACACAAGATGTCAAAAATTGAAAATGTTTCCATTGGAACCTACCTCAAGGTTTCTGATGTTACGTGGTTTGTGTATCGGACAAGTATGAAAGAAGTTACGTAAAATAATACATGCACTGCCCATTGTTGTGACCGGCGGTCGTTATTCTACACCGTCACTGACCTATTCGTACGCCCATATATTCTTTCCCGTTGCTTTCATTGGATTCCCGAAATGTCCACCATTCTGTGCGCAATGTGCAAGTCGGTATATTTCATGGTGATTTTTTTTTTTTACATCGTATCATTGGCTGCTACTAGTAATTTGCAAGGAGAATAAAAATGGTCGGTAATCAGATTAATGTCTGTTTCCATTTAACGCATTCCTCAGCTTTCTGCTGTCAGTTTACTTTATAATCTCATTGGATTCATCTTGCCGTTGAGTTTCTTACAAATTATAACCTATCATGTCCGAGATAAACTATGGAGACTTAAAACTGCTTAAATCGTCGTATACTAGAACAAAATAATAATTAGGACACTTAAAAACCAGAGGATCAAATAACCTAAACAATTCTGTCGAGCACTGTGATATGATATATTTCTTTTAACTATTCACTATATTTAATTTGACCAGAAAAAAAAATTAGATCACTTAGTATCCAGGCGCTTTAGTTATCATGTTAAAATTTTATTCGTTATTCTTAATAAATTGTTATTTTTATTTTAAATTTGATTCAAAATTCGTTGTTGTGTCCATTGATTTAGAGATTTAAATAAGTAGATGTCTAAAGCGAGTTATTAAGTAATTAAATCATTTCTTAAATATTATTATTCCTATACACCATTTTAAGTTTTTAAAGTTTTAAAATTGATGAAACGTTAATTGAAGATTAAACAACATTAAAATTCTATAAATTATAATAAACTTTTTTTCACCAATGTTGTATAACCAGGACTATAGTAATTAATTATTTCTATTTTTGAAAATAATGCAACGCAATGCTATAGATGTTTAAGTCACGTAACGATCACTTCAAATATGAAATTTAAAAATTGGTTTTTTTTCCAGGGTTTCATTACGTAATTCTTATTTTACGTCTTTTTTTTTTTTAATAAAATATTTATTTATTTTTATTCTTTCCACTAAATTTGTTTTTAATCTAAATGAAAAATAATTCTACAGCTTTGCTTGTATTTATGTGTGTTATATTATCTAGTTGTGTTGACAAATGCCGTCGCGGCACCGCAAGGTATATAAATGTTCTGACGCTGAAAATAAAACTGAATTTTTGAAAATAATCAATATAATTGTTTCTCAATTTCTCACTGATTTCTCGTTAAACACTGTTCTACTGTTGTCATAAAAATTACTAATTTTTATAAGCGTTATTATTTTTAATATTATACTTACGTATTATTACAATAGTATAGAGTTATTATATGTTCAGCAATTTTTACCATGTAAAACAAAAATGTATAAATTAGAAAAACAATTTTTTTTTTTTGCTTATTTCAATGCTAATTGTGGTTTTAAGCACTTATCTTTATGTTTTTTAAGTGGCATATGCCCCTAGCCCGGGTTATAGTAGTAAGTTTCAATTTTTTAAGTTGTATTGAGCTGCTAATATTGAATAATAACAAAATTGTATACAATATTTGATTAGAAATAAAAGTTTTTTTTTTAATTATCTGGCAAAAAATGCACGTAAATCAAAAAAACTTTTTGGTTATAAAGGACTAATTTTTTTTAATAAAAGAAGTTTAATTCCAAGTACCCCAAAGGTGGAGTTACCTCCTTTTTAAATCTAAATATACATCAATAAACACCACTGTAGAAAAAAATTGATGAATTGTTGGTTGCATAATGTTTAATATTAGCGAAGATTAATTTTAGTGTTTACTTAATTTAATATTTTTTTGATTGATGTTGTTAAAATTTTCATGTTCTATTAAAATAATCGTCTAAGAGTCTATTAGTACAATAAGTTTAGCAATAGTGGGTCAAAGATAGGTAACCTTGGCCAATATTAGTATTAATACTTCATTTTTTCTAGTCGTGTAATACTATGAAATATTTCCTAAATTTTAGCAATAAACTTAGATTAAATATTTTTTCATTAAAATAAAACACCTAATACTATTGTTAGAGGTTGCTCTAATGGAATCTGACACATATACTGTTTTAATGTAAAAAGGTATTCTCACGAGGGAAAATAGAACCCCCATTGACTTTAACCCAACCAAATAACTTACTATATGTGTTTCATTTTGTTTGTGATTAATATTTTTAATTATGATTAGAAATTTTCGCAAATTATGTTATCATTGTTATTTATCATTTTGCCTTATCGCAATTGAATATTTACAAAATCAGTTGTTATTAAAAACGATTTCATGTAATCATACATCTGCAACCGTAACCGTTTATCTAATAATGGTTAGTCTTTGTGTGATTAAATGTCTAAGCAAGTTGACTAAAATTTGTCATCATATATTTTGATATTATTTTTAATAACTTTGTCGTGTAAGTGTACTTTGTTTTTTTTTTTTTACGAAAAGAAGTTGTGTAAGTTATCAACAGTACAAAACTGTACTAACACTAGCAATTACTAGTGTGGATTAAAAACGCTTCGAAAAGCATATAATAGCTTTTGAATAGCAGAACTAAGACCATTACTAGAACAAGATTAAGACCAATATTAGAATAAGACTTTGACAAAGAGATGGTAACATATAAAAGTATCAAACTGAAACTCTTCTTTGATTATTTTAAAACTTATTCAAAAGTATTCAAAAATTAAATGATTATTCGTTTTACACTAATTTTTAGAGCGTTGCGTACGATTTAAATAAATATATTTTGTTTAAAGAAAAGGTAACACTTAAATTTATATATATTTTGAGAAATTAAATTATTAGAATACTATTCCTGAAATTTATTACTATTAAATATTTTATTCGGAACAGTTTTGTTATTTCTGAGCATATTCTTAACATTTTACATTAAATAAAACAACTAAATTATTCAAGCCCAGAGATTGCAATTTTTAATTATGATAAATATATATTTATATATATTATCTAAATTAGTAATACGAATATGTTAAATAATAAAATTATAGAAAAAATTCAAAGACTACATTTGAATATTAATATATAAATTTAATATAAAATACGAGTTAAATTTAGGAAAGCTATGTAAATGAATTTCAAATGTTTTTTTCCAAGTAAATTAAGTTTTAATCATTGATTCAAATACATTGATCTCAGTTTTTTTTTATTGTAGCTTTCAATTCAATGTGTTATTACAGCTTAACTATTAATTATATATATTATATACTGTAGTATGTTTTAAGGGGGTTAAATTTAGAAATTACAATAATATTTTGCAATAAATATAATTATTAACTGATTTTAATATTAAAAATTTGCTAAAAAAAATTAATGGAATAAGTTGCTATGCAAAACATTAAATGTTGATTTTCAAAAACTGTTCATTTTAATTTTTCTCATAAAGAAACTACTAGTTCATGTTTCTTCAATATATTATTACATATATATTATATTTTTTTATGATTGAAATTATTCCTGTTTCTATATAATATTGTACAATTTTTGGTCATGGCGCCTGAAAAATAAAAAAGTAGTACTTCAGTTATACACGGAATAAATCTAAGAAAAGCAGTTGATATTTTGAACCTAAAAAGAACATTAATTTGTGTAAATATAATTCAATGTTTTATTTATAATGTATAAAATATAAATTTATTGTTTCTTCCAGACAGCTAATAAAAACTTGGAGCATTTCTAAAATACACCGTTAGAAAAAATTCTGTAACATGTGTTTTGTAACACATATATCTGATTATCTTTTCGCCAAAATAATACATTTTATTGTTTTTTTTTTTTTTACTTAAATAAAAAATAGTTATGTTAGATTAATAGTCTTGAAAAATATATATTTTACACTTAATTATTATTGTTACTAAAATGTTGAATTTTATTCTTACATAAAATGTACTTTTGATAATTCCTTAAACTTAATTAATATAAATACTATGATTTTAACAGTTATTAAACTTCCATGGTTTTGAAATTACTATTCTTAAAAACGATAAATCATTTATTATACTGACTTAAAATTCATTTTAATAATTTGGTAATATGTGTGAAATTTTTTTCAATGGTGGTCTAGTTACGCAAAATTATGGTTATAAAATTATACCTGTTAAATATTTTACTCTCGAAATTCTTTACTAAACATTCATAGTTCTTAGTACTATAAAAGTGAAATCAAGTTGATTTTAAATAAGTAAGTTTTAATTGTATATTAATATAATCGTTCAAATTTCATCAAGAAAAAAAAATTAACACGAGTATAATATTTATGATACAATCTATGTATTAAGAAGGTTCTACCTTCTTGAATTTTCATCAATAGGTTAAAGACAATTTTTTAACATAAAGTTACCTTAACGCAATGTGTAGTGAGCAACACATTACATTTACAGTCATTGATCAAAATATAGTCAAGGGCATTATTGCTGGATTAGCTCGATATATTTTAGTATATTTTTTCTTATGATCAAATGATGATTTTTTATATCGAAGTGTTGTTCTCTAAATGATCAACAACATAAATCTATCCGATTCTTAATTAAAAAGCAAACCTCTATGTTATTGATCACTTTAATTGTAATAGTTCATAGGCAATTCTTGTATAGTTGATCAAAATCCTTAAAATATTGTCTATGTTAGACAAAACCGGTTAAAAGTCAAGTACATATTTTTAAGCTTCGATTTGAGTAGTACGTCGTTCAAATAACTTCAATTATGTATATTTTAAATATACTTACCAAGTAATTGTAAAAATATTTTATATAAATAAAATAAATGTATATGTAATTTTTAAATAGGAGGAAATATTTTGTTTCATTATCACCTTAGTCTCCATTTCAATTGTTTGGGGTTGGCACTACTTTACAATTTGAAAAGATTTTTACACCAACTGTCGATCTGACGCGACCTTATTATGATTGAAAGAGCTAGTAAAGGGGTAAGGTTAAGGGGGCACTGTTAAATCCCCGTATGGTCAATTATCCGGGAACTGACGTCATACAGCGCTGATGTTATCTTAGGCGACGACTGAATTATACAGTGCGTCACATCACGCCTCAGGTGGAAATATTTTCTTTATGGTTACAAATATATTTTTGTTTAAAATTTTGCTATTTAATTAAAATTATTTATGCATTCTTTTTGAATTTTACTAGCAAATACCCTCGGGTAGTCTCATTAAACTATGTTATGCAAATTATAGATTAATGTTAGAAATAGCGCAACTGCAACTATATACTTTACAAGTATATGAGTGTAATAGTATTAACTTTTAAATTAACTGTGAGCTGTTTATTCATAGTCGCATAAATTAATTTTTAATAATATAGGCACGGAATCTTATGAATCAGATTTGAACTCTCCTAGTTAATTAGAGTGTCTTAAAGGTGTACACTAGATAAATTTAAAAGTGCCTATCATAGAATTATTTTAAAACATAAATCAACTTTTTAATGTTTTAAGTTAATTAAATTTTCATTTAACAAACTTAAAATTTTTTTAATACACTCATAATTAAATAATAATATTGATTTCATTATGAAAAAGTTTTACTTAGGGCCTCAGGCTTTAAGATTTTGAATAGAACGTAGCATTTTGGTAGAACAATTTACTGAAGAACGCAATCCTAAATTAGTGTACTAAAAATTTAAATATATTTTTTTAAATTTTTAATAGCTTGATTTTAAAAATATCTAAGACTTGTAATATTTAAATTTAACTCTTATAATTTAATCGTTTTGAGTTCTTTTTCCACTGAGATATTATTTATCTTTATCATAGAAAATATTATATAAAAAAATAACACTGTCAGAACATTAATATGATATTAAACGTTCTAAAATTATTGGAATAACACATTTACGTTATGATGTGAAATATCAAAATTTTAAATATAGCTTATAGTGATAAAACAATAACATAGATTACTATGATTATAAATTTTGGACGTTAACCGTTTACACACACGCGAATATTTATATTAACATTTTATAATGTTCAAATCAAATGTAGACACTTACCTAACTGGTTAGCATTAGTTACCTATATTACAGAATATTTTCGGCACGTGTACTGCTTAATGTGTTGTTGGTTACGTTTTTTTCTTTAAGCCCATAAATGAATTGTTGTATTACTGGCATATGTCTTCAACGGATCGAAGCCGACAAAGTAATAAATTACAGAAAAGTGGTTGAATTTGCTGCACGTGTACCCATGTGATTTATGTAATTATTAATAAAGCATACATAAAAATGAACATTAGTGGTAACAAATATGTGATACATTACTTTGTAATAACAATTAAATTATAAAAAAAAATCAACAAATAAAGTGAAGAGACATACAATGCTAAGGATTCGAGTGAAAAAATATCTTCAAACGCTATATTATTATTTAAATTGTAAATTAATGCACTATTATACAAAAAAAAATACCTAGACATTTTTCAAATTACACTCCTCACCCATAATAGAAAATATTTATTTCATTTGAGCTACTTGAAATGCATACAAACCCGTCAAATAAATTATTATTCTACATTATTCTACATGTATAATGAATAATAAATAATGAAAAACAAAGTTAATCATGTGTACCAAGGTTATCATTGTAATAGAAAGTAGGTAGGTCTAAGCAGGAGCATAGTTTAAGTGGTGCAGGACATGCACTAGATGACTTAATGGAATATACTACTGTCTTCTTGTTTAGATGATTTTTGTTATGAAAAATTATATAAAATTAAAAATAAAAGCCGAGGAGGCGAAATTATTGCAAAAAACCTTTTGATTTTCAAACATTTAATGAAAGTATAAAATTTGTTGAATATTTTATCATAAGCAATAATTGTCATACCTTTTATGAATAAATTTTAAGACACTCTTAAAACAGCATTCATACTATGTCAAACTGACTATGAAATTTAAACAACTAATTCAAATGGATTAAATTACTTCTTCCAATAAAGAATGTTTAAAATAATTCATTAGAATATTTTGATGATTTATTAAGCTATTTAACGGTGGTAATAATATATTAAGAGGCTGAAATCTATATCAGAAAAACATATTCATCTATTTACATACCTTTTCAATAATCTATTGTGTGGTGGATCAAGTGTGATTAAGTAAATAGTTTAATATAGAGGAAACTGAAGGACAACAACACCCATAGCAAGTTTATATCAAATATTCATATACGGGTAGTGAAATGTTCTAGAATATATTATTAAAAAAATATCAATGTTATAATTTCAATTAACGTTGCAATGTTAATTTTTGTTACAAATACCTCATTGTTATAAGCATTTGTGTGAATGAATTCGTCATATTATTAATTATATAAGTAATTATACAACTATTCACATACAATGTAGTTTATTTTATTGCATCCATGATAATTTTGTTGTAAAAAAATCTGATCTATGGTATATAATAAGCGTGTTAAATATGAATTAGCTATAGGGCTAACAAATGGAGGCACATTATTCGATCATTCAGTATTATTATAAAATTTTCTTTTATAGAAAAAGTTATTTTACCATTAAACAAACATAAAGTTGATTGAGATAATTTAAAATCTATTCAGCTGAATGTTGATATTCGCTTAGATATTATTTATTAAACAATTTAATTAGGTGAAATAAAAGTTGTTTATTGCTAGTAGATAAGTTGAAGAGAAAATACCCTCCTATAACGCTTAAGAAAATGGAACAATCAAAATTTAAACTTTAAAATTTAACACGAATTCTGAGGGATGATTTAAATTTTTTGCAAATTTGTTATTGCTCAATATTTTATAACTAAGTTAAAATTTTTTTCAAAAAAATATCATTTAAACCTATTGTTTGTATCATTAATTTAATAATAATTATTAATATTATTATTGCCTTTGATAGTAAAAAAGTATATTTAAAAAATAAAATAAATAACATTTTATTAAATACAGTTACATAAAATACAACTTCCTGAAAAATAGTCAATGGTTTATCAAAACCTGTATATATATTAAAATAATATTAGTTCTGCTTAAAACACCCTTCAATCGAATTTGTTAGGAGAATAAAATACTTAGATGGAGAGAGGGATTTTATTACAACAAAGAATAACTAAGTGTTGGAGTGCCTACCGGTTTTGTACCGTTTTGAAATAAACATTTTTTATGGTTAATATCCCCACACAGCTTCCGACCTATAAAAGACTGATTCTTCTAATATAGAGTAACATTACTAAATTATCACTAAAGAAGTTAGAAATTTTATTGGTTCTACACTTATATGCACATACGCAGAGTTTATGTATACAAAGTATATCGAAAAAATATAAACATTTATTTTCACATCAAAAGTTATTAACGTTGTCAGGGTAAGTCTAATTTTTAAATTTTAAATATTTTATGTAACAGATTAAAAAAATTTTAGAATTATTCTTTTTTACTAGAGAAGTGTTTCGTTAATTGTTAATTACTAAAATAATTTAATCAATTAACAAAGATAGTTCTTTAAATTTAATCTTTATTTTTTAAATTAAAGATTAAAAATTACACACAATTTAGTAATTTTTTCAATTTTTTTAAAAAAGTAATTTTAGTTAAAAAAAAGTTGATTGGATTTCTGTATCAATAAAATAATAATAATATTGTACAAAATATGACAGAGAATAGTATTTTTTCTTTAACTGTTCATTAATTACTAATTGAAAGATTTACTGCAAAAGGTTTGCTCCATTTTTAAAGTTAAACTTTTTATGGAGTACTAAAAGATATTTTTATTTGATATTATAAATACTCCTTTGTATACATTAGGTGTCACATTAATTAATAGATAAATGTACAAGCATTTTTGTACTTTATAGTATTTTAATATGTATTAATCGTTATCCTAAAATAAGCTACTTACTTTTTGTAGTGAAATTTTTTCAATTATGTTAAAAATACATTTGAATGTTAACTAATAAATCGGATTATTATTGATCATGTTTTTTTTATTATCTACACTAAATTTTAATGCTGAGTTTTACAAATAATCATCTGAGAATATTTGAAAAAAAAAATATTTTTAGCATAAATACTTATAATTTTTATTTGATTTTTATTATACTACAATAATGATATTTTTACTTGTATTATAATATCAAAAAAAATTGTATTTTTCACCTCAAATTGTGTGATGTTGATATGACTTTTTAATAATTGATTGTTATATTCTAATTGTACTTTAAATTTAACAATGCCCTAGAAACATTTGTAAAATTCCAAAAAAGATAATATTTAATTTTCCTTTAAGAAGATATTACGTTGTTATCAACGACCTACTCAAATCACGAATAAAGCTAAGTTATTTAAAATATCAGCGTAGGAGCTTTTAGATGGTAATAATAAAAGGTATTTTAAAATTTAAGTATTTGGTCTCCAGTCATGAAGTTATACTAACCACGTTTCTTTGTTTTTTAGGCTAGTTGACAGTCATATAAAAAAAAAGTACTTAACTTTTATAAAAGGAAATTAAATTCAAGTTAAATATACTAATACTTCACTTTTTATGATTTTTTCGTTATTAAAAAAGTTAAAAATGATACCAACTTAATCATTTATTTAAAACATTTTATTTAATAAAACAAATTATGCTGGACTATCAATATTATTTATGCCCAAACAATAAAAAAATGTTTACTAAAAATACTAAAATCAAAATGCATGTTTATCATAAATACAATACAATAATTAAATCCATGTATTTCTTTTTTTAATTGGACTCACAACAATATAAATATATTTTTTTCATCAATCGTTAGAATCCCGTTGTTCATCAGCTAAATCCAGCTAATTTGATAGCTAAAAAGCTTATTTGTCCAGAAATCATTTCATTATTAATATATTTTTATATTTAATTTTTTGCCTACTACTGTTGAAATATCAATATAATATGTATGTTTTTGTACAGTAATTTGATTTACATAATTTTGTTGAAAGACACTTATCTATACTCGAAGGTATACAATATTAAATATAGCTTGTAATTAAAAATAAGAGAAAATTTCAGGAATTAATTTTAATTTATTAAAATAATAAAACTTAAACAGTATTATAAAGAAACGTTTTAGGAATTAACAATATTAATATATTAGGTATAATTAAATATTAAATTTCATAGGGTATAACTTTTTATTTTGTGGTAATTATTAATATACATATTAAGTAATCATAATAATTTGTATTTTTTATTTAAAATAAAACAAGAAAATGAACTATACAATATTAAATATTTTTTTTAGAAATAAAAATATCATACAAAAAGTACAAAAAATAAAATTATACTTGAATTATTAATATTAGTAACAAAAAAAATATAAGTTAAATTTACTTGCCACTTATATGCGCATTTATCAAAATACGTTGAATTGTGTTATATATAAATAGTGAGCTAAATTAGTGGATGTCTGAATCTTTTGAACGGCAAAAATTATATATACTGCCGAATTGATTACGTTTACTATTTTGTCAGAAGACTAAATCCAAAGAGGAGTAAATTAATAAAAGTCGTTTCAAAATAAAAAATAAAATGTTAGAAAGTATTTAGTCAGCAAAAAAATTATAACAGGTTTCAACGAGTGAAATTTATTTTATAATATCTGCAGCTATGACCTAGGCAAAAAATATATGTTATGAGTTAAATAGCCAAAAATTTGTAATTTTGTCAAACATAGTAATTAGCATCGATGTAAATCTTAAATAGTTGATGTCGTAATTGATAATGGTATTGAATATAAATAGTTTAAAAATCCGTATTCAATGTTATTGTCTTTATCGTTTCAATGATAAAATTTGGCCATATTGATAATTATATACATTTTCTGATTGGATTGAAGAGCCTTATATCAGTTAGTGAGTTATATACATTCATGTTAAAGAATTTCCCCGAAAAAGTGATTAAAACAAGTGTATATTTGTTATTATATAATTATTTATTATTAAAGATAAAAGGTTCATCTTGCAGTATAACTGAGGCAAAATATAAGAGTTTTTAGGTGAATATGATTGTTAAAACCGGCGACTTTGTCAATCGCAAAATTTGATCATGTCCAGTATTAATTATGTTTTCTTTTTTGACTTATGGGTTTTATGTTAGTTTGTTGGTTTTTTAAAATTCATGCTCTTGAAACTACCAAAAAAATTCTATTTAGTATCTTCGACGGACACATAAAGTTTTTAAATAGTGCCGAGCACCCCAATTGTCCTATTAGTTTTTTACTCATTGGCTTATATTGCATTCTTATTAAGACAATAAGGTAAAATATGTCGTAACGGATTTTAGTCTCTAGCTTAATTATTATAATACATTTAGTATACCTATTATTTTAATTTAATATAAGAAACCTGGTCAGTGTTAAATTCAGAATTTTTTTTAATAATGCTCTGGCATTGATACAAACAGAAAAAATTGTGTTGTCATAGTTTCATAAAATTATTAAAATATTAATAATTTAAATCGTCAACAAATTTAAAGAGGTTAAAACTTAAGAAGCTCCCCACACCAAAATCTTAAATACGACCATGATTATTTTGCTCATTTACACGGAAATCCAATTAAATCATTACTCAAATAATGTATAAAACATTTGTTTATTGATATTTCATATACGTCACTAACTAAAATAAACAAGGAAATTTCGTAGTCTTTTATTTGGAAATAAGGAATTTTCAATTTTTTATATTTATGCATTTAAAATGATTAATAAATTAATTTTTGAATTAATAAAACTGCTTTACAACACAACTTATTTATTAAGACTCGTTAACAATGATTTACACAATTTTTAAAAGTGATAATTAGCTCACTAAATAGGAAAAAATAAATTGAAAAGTAGAAAATGAATAACAATCACAAAATAAAAAATATGTTATAGAAACACATACTAAAAAGCCCAAATAAAAATAATAACTCAAAAATAATTGTAGAGCACCAAAATTGTATAAATTAATGTTACATTTGATCGTACATATTAATTATGTTTTCTTTTTTGACTGAAGGGTTTTATATTAGTTTGTTGGTGTTTTGAATTCATGTTATTGAATCTACCAAAAAATGTGGTTATGGAATCCAGTTTTCCATTGATAAAGTTATTTTGTATTAATTGTTATTAAAGTATTTTCCTAATTTGAATAACTAAAAAATGAATTGAAAAATATTAACTGATGTTATATGTATTGCGTATGAAATAGAAACTTACTTCATTTCGATCAGTATTTTTAAGTATGTGTAGTGCTACGTCGGGAGCAATATTTCGAGCTAATTCGAAGATCGTTCGACCGCCACCTTCGTATTCACTAGGCATATTTTTCTTCGAACTTTATGTTTTGTGGTTTTTGTACGATGGTCCTCCCCACGAAGGCGAAGTTACAAGCCTTGTATTTCATTAGGTATTTTGCTAAAGAGCAAAAATAACCCTCGATGTATTCGATCTTATCCCTCAAACCATAAATTTTCGCATTTTTCTTAGCAAATTCCAATTTTTTCGAGTCAATGTCTATCGCGATCATTTTTTTATACTTCATTGCTAACTGAATTACGTTACCTCCGGCGCCACAAAACGGGTCCATTGCTACATTGTAACCCACACACGTCTTGGCAATATGCTTGCTTAAAATTTCAGGGCACACGGAATAAAATGATTTTCAAATATTAGTTAACATTAAAAAAATAAATATTACTAGAGTATTAATTGAATTACCATAATCCAAGAGAATTCCGTCATCAAATTTTTCAAACAAAGTGTCTTTAGAATAGCAATTTGAACTAGCAGAAAAAGCTAATTTTATTGGAGCTATTACTGTCCAACTTATGTTTAATTTGCGAAGTGTTACTGGTAAATGACGAATCTGTTGTATGTGATTGAATTGATTCAGTCGAGTGACTTATTTGAATTGAAATGATGTTCTTTCACGCCTTTATAGCGTTTTGGAGTTAAAATGTGTGTCAGCGTCGGTATTGTCATTATTTGTTTATCTGTAATGCGATGAATTTTGCAGTGTTTTGATCAGATCGGTTTTAGATGAACTGTTGGCTGTACTATTCTCAAAAATGCCTTCTTCGGTTTCAAAATTCTTTGTTTGTGTAGATGTCTCAAAATAGCGTGTCCTGATATGACATTTGGAGTCACCGTTTTTTTCTCCTTGGAAAATTTATTGTCCAAAAATATGATAAACGTTAGAACTAAAATACTACTGAAAGAGAGACCTGTATAAATGGAACAGGAATAAAAAGATAAGCAAGCACCATAAATGAAAACATGAAAAATGTATCCGTTTTGAGTTGCCTCGCAAAATTTTTTAACTTATATGAAATAACGTAGAAAATAACACAGTTAAAAAGCTTTTGGAAATTTGTAAGTAATAATAACTATGGAGAAATACTCGCGGTAATTTTAAATGAACTGAATTAAAACTATATATTTTCTTTATTTTTTAAATAGAAAATTATTCATGGTTACCATTATTCCAGCAAATTTATGTAAATTATAAATACATTATACCAATTGAAAAATTTTGAGTTATTTAAACTATAAATTAATATTGATGTATTTTTTGTCGTCTAAAATAAAAATTATTATCTGAAAAATTGTTATTCGGCGAATAAGTGATAATGTGGATTTAGAAATTTTATGATTAAAAAATGTATAGTATTTATATACATAAGAGTGTGAAATGTTAAAAACATTTAGCTAAGAAAAGTGACATACATAAAATAAAATAAAAATATATTCACAGGATCATTGCAATGGATTGGTTCGTGCATAGACAGTCATACTTCAACTCTGTGTCTAATTGAAAGTTGTTGAAATACATCTTATAAAAAAATTTATTTTTCAAGCTTTGAGATATTTAAATGTTATACATTGGAATGAAAACATGTTTTTGATTTTACAATTTGTATTGTTTGTTAACTTGGGATGATTTCATCTTATTAAGTAATAACTTTCATTTTGTTTTGGAAATGATGCAAATATTATATATATATATGAGAGTTTTAGTTAGTTTAGACACAAAAACGATGCCCAAAAAAAGCTCTTTTCTTTTGTTTATCTGAAATGTGAAAAATTGATTTGATTTTCATTTTGATATACATTCTTATCGCGAGATGGACGTTGCCTCTGATATAAACCGATCACACACGAGGCTGTGCGGAAAGGTGACACTAGTTGCTACCAACGTTCTTCGTGACAGTGGCGGTGACCTCGATATATTATAAGTGCATGTGCAGAATAATACACAAATATATAACTATAACTGCAGTGCGGATTGTCCGAGGTGAGCAAGTGTATGACTGTTCTCAGGAGGGTTTACTATCCGCATTACCTACGTCGATGGCTTGCCTAGCCGAGTGGTTTAGTTAATGTTGTTGTTATAATATTATAACTTGCAGTTCCTCTTCGTCGACTAGCTACTGCTGTTGTTGTGACTATTGCTATTGATGATGTCCTCTTGTGAAACGCGAGCGCGCGCCCGCGTATCTCAAGGGGTTCATCGGTCTGTTTATTGCGACTTCGCGAGCGACTGCCAGTCGCCGCAACCACGATAGAACAACAATGCTACGAAATGCCTCTCATTTAAATACATACGGAATACACACACGCATACTTATCCACATATGACGTGGTATATAAATATACATGGTTACTGTTAATACATATAAATAAAAGGTACGCACATTTACGTACCGTGCGAATGTGTGTGTGTGTGTACAGGGAAGGCGAGGAGGTGGTAAAAAGCACTCCAACAACAGTAATGATGGGCGCAGTGACCGAGGCGGCCTCGGGACTACCTCTACACTAGTTGCTGACGACCGTCTATAATATGTTGTGTTAGTGTGTGTGTTTGAATTGACGAACAGCCGCGGCCGAGAAAAAGATTTGCTTATTTACCGTCTAGACACCTGTATAAAACCAGACACTCCCCCGTCTAAAGAAGGCTGCTACAATGACTGGGGCCACCGCTCTCTTGGAGCCGCGTTTATACGACCTGACCGCGACCTAACCCCGAGCTTGTTGCATTAATACCGCCGCCTTGTGCGTCGCATCGATACTTGGTGCGTTTCTACTTTTTATCCTCGTCCAACGGCCGCCTCCCCTCCAAAAATCCATTAAATATGACCCTTAAATTGAACCCGACCGGGGAAAACAACGTGCATAAGAATGTTTGCATAATACCGTTAATAGTCACATGATCGCGCGAAGGAAGAACGGTAGGGCAAGACGAACGGGTGACGCGCCGCTTACTTTTTGTCACATATTTGTATACAATCAATATTGGGATAGTCCTCGACTTTTATTACTTTCAAAATATTAGTCTCGCAGTCGTTTCGAACGTTATGGTTTTCACTTGAAATTTCCTATGGTAGTGAAAATTTGACGACTTCACTTCAATAACTGTACATGCAAGTTTTTATCGGTTTTGGTTGGATAAACAAACCAAGAGAATTTATGCGTCTTCTGTTATCTTAAGCTCGAAATTTGACTTTTCTTGTTGTTTAAACTGAATGCTTATAAATGGGATTATGTTATTATTATAGTCAGTCGAGAAATAATCGATTTTGACGCGTCAACATCGTTCTTCAGTTTAAGAAAATTTATGATGAAAAAACAAGATATATCATTCTAAGCATGACAATCTTTATTACTTCTCATGCATTATTCGACTGTTAGATCAAGTAGATTTATTATCTAGTTAAATAATCTATTCCTTTGAAATATCATGACGTAGGTCATGTGTTTAACGGTCTAATTAACAGGAAATCAGGTGTGTACTAATTTAATAATATTCTGTAATCAATGAGATAAGCTTTTTTCATGTTAATAAAAATAAAAAATTATTTCAATTGAAATTTAAGGGACTATAATATAGGCAAAATACATACTCGTCAAAGTGTTAAGTTGCTAAAATTTCCATATTTGGAATCATTAATATAATGCAGGGCCGGGATTAACAGTTATATGACAGCTCCAGGAACGGAATAAAAGTTCGTCATTTTTTTGGGGGTTAAAACCTTATATTCATTTGTCCTTACAACTATTTCCATTGATCTATGTCTGAAGCATTTAATTAAAAACAAGATCATTTTTTTTTCGAGTCAAATCAAATATTTAAATTAGGCTTTTCGATGAAATTAATACTAAAAAGCCTTTAAATATTTTGTTGACCATTTTAATTTGGAGTTTGTTTGAGAAATTATATAGTTAATTCAATCGCGTACTCTTCTAAAAAATAATTGTAATATTAAAAAAAAGTTAGTGCCATGTAAACAAACACAATTAAGCCCTCCAAAAAAAAAGATGTATTTGTAGTTTAATTTGTTTTTTCAATTGATAAAAAGAACTATGTAAATGAATATAGTCTCTGTTAGTTCCGGCGATAAGTTTTTCTGGGCCCCGGTGCCAGGAAGGAGAAAATTGAGTGGAATAGATCTCTCCTGAACAAATTATAGCGAAAAAAAAATACACAATTTATGTTAAAACATCGTAAGAAATGATCCGCAAATTACTATAGCTCAGTATTATATTTTTAATATACATATTAATTTTACACTCAAGTAGTGTAACTTTGGCATAATGTATCGAATATTTGTACACAAATGTAACATTTTTATCATTACTTATCAATCTTTCCACTTTTATTGTTTACGTTAAAAATGTAAACCAACACACGTATGTATAAATTTGGAAATTTTTTTTTCATAGTGTACAAATTTCTTTTTATTTAATACTGTAAATTATAAAAACGACTCACTGGCGTAATTATGAGGCGAATATGGGTGTCTGTCATATCTCTCCCACGGCAAAAATAGTCATATGGCGAAGATACAATTTTTTTTTCATTTGGAGGGGAAAGTGAACAATTTTCTTGTGTATATTCCTTCTAAATGAAACTCTAATTACTGAAACGGCTTTCATTTCCATGTTTATTTCAATGGTGAGAATTTTTCGTCAGACATCGTTTTGCTTAATCTCAATTGAACAATACTTAAACTTTAAGAACATTTTTTTTTTGTGCGTCAAGATGACCTTTTTTTAAAATTTTAGTGTATAAATTTTAATAGGCATTACATCGAATTATAAGCAAAAATATTCACATCTATCGCGTAGCTCAAATACTACTAGCGGCACAGGCGGTAGTAATAAATCGATGGTTCGCACATTCGATAGTGTCGACGGCGTTGCATTTCATATGGCGGGAACAGATCGCGGTGCCCATGCACATTCTCGGTACCTGTCCGTGGAGAGAGACGACCAACAGTCCGAAATTGACGGTGCCGACCAGCACGGAAGTCCGCACAGTTTAAGTCATAATATTGTTCTATCGTGTGTTGATTGCCGTTTTTACATTATTATTTTTTTTTAATTTAGAGTCATAAAAACGTTTTTAGTTTAAGCGGTTTTACTTTTTTTATTTAAAATTTATAATTGAAAATTTGAAACCAATACCAAACTGTTTTAAGTCAAACCGTCGATATTTTTTCACAGACCATATAATACATTTAAAAAATTTATGCTTTTTTCTAAGTTTGAACTTTTGGAAGGTATGAAATATTTTGATCGAAAATAATTAATAAACTAAACAATGTTTTTTTCAATGTAATTAAACTACATGTTTTTCAAAAGTGTTCATTAGTATTTTATAAATTCAATATCTTTTTTTTTCATTTCGAATAAAATAAAAATATTAATTTTCTTGTATTAATTTCGATTACACAATAAATTAACAAAGTTAGTTTTATTAATCAATTAGATTGACTATACATTTATTTGTTTACTGGCAATTACAAAAATAATGTTTATTTTACGTATCAAAATTTAAAATTTTAATAAGCTATTTCATTTATAATGAAATTAAAATTAAAATGGATACTAGTATAGTCTATAAAATAAGTATATATAAACAGCTTACACTTTGTACTCTTGTAAAGTTATTTCACCCTTTATTTTTATAAGCCCCTTTTTAGCAGATCAACTCAAAGCATTTTATAAATAATGCTGTTTATGTTATTCATTTATAAACCACAATTTATTTTTCATGAAGTATTATAATTTTTTTCAGCGAGTTGAAAAATCTTTATGAAAATTATTCAATTATATTCCAAACAATTATATTAAACGTAGAAAGATTCACTGTAAAATTAGTTTAGATTGCTGTTAAAAATTATAACCGTTGGAAAAGTAAAATGAGAAAATTTGATCATAAATAGATTAAATTATTTTTGTTACAAAAGTATTAAGTTATTTAAATACAACTATATTATCGATAATAGTTAAAAAGTTTAATATTATTTATGTATTGGGGGTATTTATACGTTAATAATAATAATAAATAATTAAATGTTCAAAAGTTAATATAAATTATTGTGTAAAATTTTTCTAAGTTCTTGAAAATTCCTGTAATTAATGATGTATGAAAAAAAATATTTTGGTGATAATATTCGTCAGTTTTGTATAACAAGTATTCGTTAACTATAGTTAAGTTGTATATACACATCTTGAAATGATGTAATAAAAAATATATCAATATTTAAATAGAAACGAGTTTATTTATAAAATTTTTATGGAAATTTAAAAAACTCGTAAGCCATTAACTGTTATTGAGTTTTGGGAAACATCTCAGGTGTGTGTAGATTAGTAGTTGCACGAGAATCGACTGTCAGCGAATCGCCTCAGTTTGGTATTGTTCCAAGTGGAGCGTTGGGCTACCGCCTTTTTGGTCAATCGTCAGTATCAGTTCAAGGCCTTCAATTGCATACCCCCTTGAACAATACTAGATGTTAGGAATAGCGCCGGTAACATAAATTATCTGAAAAAAAAAGAAACGACCTATAAACCCTAGTAGGCGGTCTTAGTGAGGTGAGAGAGAAGTTTTTGAGGCAACGGGGTGTCCACTATAAAAAATTTAACCACCAACGGATTGTTAACGACTCTGGGATATTTTTGGGTTTCTGAGTATGTTACAATGAACATATGGAAATGATGGGACCTTTTTTGTAGTAGTTAAGTTCTAAAAATACACTATTGTGTCCGCAATTCATGAATTTTAACATGTACAATATACATGAATAAGTCAGTGCACTCCGTTTATTACATGATCAATAATCCGGAACTTTAATTTGATATTTTTTAGAAGATCTTCTTTTCAACAATGGCTATTCCTGCGAGACAACCAAACGGAGATCAATCAAAGCGAGTGGCAACTCTTTAACGGTCAACAGTGTAGTGTCCTCGAAGAGTATGTTACCGACGACTTGGAAACCCAAATTCTTTTTGTTTTCTGCCATTGTCCTATACGTCTGCAGATTGAACGTGGCTTCGGGTAAGTTTGTTGTTTATTTTGGTACTTGATCGACGCTTGTACTATACAATATCTATCTATTGGTTATTTCGTCAATAACAAATTGTCTACTCTGCATTTTGAATTCTCGAGCGTACCAAATCATGAATCACGTGAAAATTTTCAACGAGAAAGACTCTGAATGAAATACCGCGTGTAATCGAGCGAATGATACACGTGAAACAAATTATGTTCTTCTACCATTCATTCCAAGTGTCTTTTTCTGACCTAACAGAATCACCGACCTAGGAATGTCAATACAATTTACGGTTAGACCGGAGCAATAACCAAAATAAAACCATCAGCTATAAATAAACGATGTAATACTTTTTTTATCACTCCTATTGGAACCCTCCGAGGTTTTTCTGATTTTTTGTAAGGTTATTGTCACGGCTTCCAACTTAACATTCTATTATTGTATGAATGCTATTTCGATACCTGAATTCTGAGTTGAATCGACAAAAAGATTACAAAGGATCATAAGGATTAGAATTTTTATTTTACAAATTTTACTACTTTTACTGTGATAAAAATATGATTCAGAGCTTTGAGATAATAATAGCGCTTTAATGCGGCATCATTTATAGTATATCACCTTTATTTTATTGTTCTTCTTATAATTGATTACATAATTAGTTTTATTTATACAATGGTTTATTTGCTAGATAAACTGCAACTTACTTCGCCTTGAAAATTTTTTTTTTTAAACAGTGATCACTTTTTAACAAGTGTATTGTTTAACATTTCAAATGCTACTTGCTCTTATAAAATAAATTATTACATCAAAGGAAATAATTACTTAGCAGTGTTTGTGTTGACTTTTGGGTCATAAGAAAACTATAAAATTTCATCCCTTCAATTGTTGTCTATATTTTTTACGTTATTCTATTATTCAACTAAACGAGGAAGGCCATAAATGAACAAAATGACTTGATCCATCGTTTCGATTCTATTTTTATTTCTTAACCCTAGCTGTAGTCTAAACAAAAAATATTTCACGGGCTTCTTGTGCATATGTTGAGCCTACATAAAATAGAACTTGAAGTAACATGTAGAAATCTAAAGAATGTAAGAAACGGGAACAATTCATTGATCTCACAGAACCTTTAATAAGGCACAAAGGCTACCAGTATATGTTTGCCTGAAATATGTTATGAGAAAGCGTTTTGTGAAAATTTTTAGATAAAATATACCAGATTTCTCGTTGTGAGCTTGTGTACAAATATATTGTTTAATAGTAAACACCTATTCAATTTTAATAAAAAAATACTAGTCATTCTAGCTAACAATGGCCTCGTACCCCAACGTTATCTTGCAATTTATCATTTATAAAAAATTTACTATACTTTTCTAGTAACTTTCCTCTTATAATTCTTGTGTTTATGAAAACAATATTTACTTCGCAACAATTTGGAAGGATTCCAAGTTTTTATTTTAACATCCTGTTGTTGTTTTATCATATAATATTGGTTTAATTAGTTTCCGGGTGTATCATTATAGATTTATTTTGTCTAATTATATCCATGACGATAATGGTAACTGACATCTAATTGTTTACATTTATTGGAAATTTTGACTCCACTCTAGACAAATGTCATAAGATTGGTTATTACGTAAGTCTTTCAAAATGTCATGTTGTTCGAAATATTTTTTGCTTCACCAAAAGTTCTAGAGTTGACAAATTACACAAAACAAATAATATTCACTATCATTCTTAATTCAAAAATAATTTGGGTTTGTTATTTACCATTGGAAATTTTCACCGTTTATTTCCGCACTCTTTCGAACACACATCAATGACCTTGCATTATGTTGTGTTGTCGTTAACGGTATTCCTTACAATCGTCGTCACAGCCGCATCCGATTCTGTGAGCTATTGACATTATTAAGTATTTAGTTGGATTCATATTGATGATGGCAGCAGGTGTATATCCTTTGACTGATAACTAACCACTACATCCTCGATTTCACAGCCCATATCACGGATTCTGGGACACATATATTACGCCTTGTTAATTAAACAATTGAAATTTCAAATAAGTATTCAAATAGTAACCATAATTATACGTCAATCTGTTATACCATACAATGTCAGAAATTAGATAATTTAATTATTTTTATAAGATATAAGTAAAAATGTTATACTATATAATAACAATAAAGTTATTAGAACGTCATATAAATAGAAGGATTTTATATAAGTCCTCTTTGAAGGGATACTATTACCAAGAGTAATATAATCGAAAAAACTTCCGACGATATTACATTATATATTAGTTTATGTATTGAAATGTGGATGGTGAATTCAATATCGGATTCCTGTATCTTATTGAAAATCATTATTTGTAATATAACTTTAACTGTAAAATCAAAAATCATTTTTTACTCAAATTTATCGCTGTATATATTTAGGTATCCGGTCAATTCATCACCGGTTAATTCATTGGCAGTAAATTCACCGCAGTGGTCAATTGATTATCGGTTAATTTACTGTCAAAATTTAATACTCAGTTTTAATTAAATTAATATTACTAAAGAAGCTTCAGTAATTACCAGAATTAAATATTTTTTTAATGGAATGAATACGCAATTTTACGATATTGCGATAATAATACGAATTTTTAAACCCAACCGCCTATTAAAATAACATTCATAATACAAAAAAAATTGTCATTAGTCTTTGTCATAATAATAAACTTCAAAAGAAAAAATCATTAAAAAATAAATTAGTGATGCAGCTAAAGTTTTTGAGCTATCCCTTTTAAAAAATCTAAAATGTTTCAATTTTCGTAATTTTGACAAATTTTTAAAATCTCTTCAGAGATACCATTGCACATATTTTTCTTAGTATGATTATTTCCCACAATCAATTGTTCAATTTACATTCGTATATTACTTTCTTCTTTTTTATATGAATAAATACATTTTCAAATTGTTATATGGTTTTCAAAGTGGACGAAAAACCACTATGTCAACTTTCGACAGAATTATTAATTCTTAAACTAATAATAAAGTTCTCAAAAATATATTTTTTCAAAATTCCGTAGTGAAATATTAAAAAGTACGGTTTTCTTTTGTTACGTCTATAAAAATATCCAACACACGTATTTTGAATATTTTTTAGTTAATTTAAAATCATGACGAATTAACCAGTGCGATAAATTGACCAGTAATGAATTGGTGATAAACTGACCGGATACTTAAATATATACAGCAATAAATTTGAGTACAAATATATTTATTAATAAACAATTCAAGATATATTTCAAATGAAGATTTTCAATACGACGCGCATTACCACAAGACAATATGTAAGTCTTTAAAATGCGAAAATAATGTGAAGTAATTAGATTTGAAAGCGGGGTCTGAGAATTAAAACAAAAAATTACTACCTTATTCTAAAATTTCTCATCGAGAGGATTATTGAAGGAAAAAAGAATTGGAATTTCTAAATCTTGACAAAACCATTAGTGTGTGTAAGAAAAATCATCTGGACGTTGAAACTAGGGGTTCAATGTCTAAAATGTGTAATAAATACTTAATTAAATTTAAGTGATTCCGTATGGATTATAAGAACATTATATTAATTTTTACGGATTTCTCGTAAGCTTTATTTCTATTTTTCTACATTTAAACATATTTTAATAATGCAAAATGATTTAATGACTAGAATTTTATTGAATTAAAATTTTTGTAAAAAAAAAAAACACTTCAGAGATAAAATAAAATTGACAACAATGTTTGTAAAAATTAAAAATAAAATCAGCTATACCTTATTTAAATTCATAATTATTTGACTTAATATTTAAAAATCTAAAATGTATTTTAAATCTTTAAAAACTCTATTAGTAATAATATTCGATTATTTTATTAGAATACACTATTTTTTAAATATCGAATTTAAATAAAGACCGATATTGCACATATCAGGTGATACTTGATATTAAATTATAAATCGGCGTGGCCCTATATTATATTAAACATTTTGGGTCATATACTTTTTATCTCATATATCTATATATGTAGGTATACTCATTAATAATAAATTATTTTTTTCAAAAAAAAAAAAGCAAAATGGTTATTAAAATTAAAACGTATTATAGCGATAGAAACTTTAAAAATAAATAACATAATTTTCGAGTAGTTAAAAATTTCTATGAAACGGAAATGCGATCAATCAAAGCGATAAATACCTATTTTATTGTCAGCGATTACATTTAAAAATTAACTGTAGCCTTAATGACATTATGTATTTTAACTTGATAAATTAAAGGAACTATTTGTAAACCCCTAATCTAGAGCAACAAGACATAAAAAACATTGATTTTTATGGCACTATAAAGTTAAGATGAAATTTCTAATGCGTTTAAGATTACACTGTTTGCTTCCTGTTTTTAAACGTTTTTCTAGTTAATGATTTCTCAAAACTATTGTTTGTTTCCAGGATCTCACAATGGTGTAATAAATTATACTAATTGTTCAGTAGCAAATCATAAAACATTTATCAGTTAAAATGCAAATTACCGGTTATTAATATTTAAAATTGATGATTTATACAAAGCAACGAAGTACTGTACATGTACATGATTATTTTTTAAACTAAATTTTTACCGTATATTTTCAATTGAAACAATTTTTAATTCGTAAAATATTATTTTAAAAATCTAAATAACTAAATCTTAAAAAAAAGCCTAATGTTAATGATAAAAAATGAATTTATGGATACATTTTAAAAGTAATTTTATCAATAACGGTTACAAATCATGAAAATTCATATTCAAATGAAAAACTGAACGGCATGGTGTTACAACCAGACAAGTCCAACTTTTTCAGAAAATAATTTTATGTTAATTTTGAATAAATATAATTTTTTTTTTGTGTGTAATTCAGCGCAATAACGAATTATATATTCGTATAATTTATGAAGATATTTATTCTTGAAAATTTCAATTCGTCTATATTTTTATTTGATAATCATTGTATTGTAATGCAATGATTAAATGTTTTTAATTTCAATCTTATTGTGTTCTGTAATTTATTAATTTTAGTTTTATGATATTACATAGGTGGGCGTTTTGAAATTGAACAAAAATATTAGTATACATCGTTTTTTTACTCGCTGCTTGTTTCTTTATCCTAAAACACTTAAATAATTCTGAACTATTTGATTGTCTCCGCAAACACATACCTAACACACGTGTCATCGAGTTTGGTGTTTTTTTCCTGAAATTTAATAAAATGTACAATTTGGCACCGTAGGTCTTTGGTATGAATGAACTTTCGTTTTCCGGCACGTGTAAAGTCACGATCATGTTTGTTTATGTGTTAAAGTTATGTCATGCATGTGATAAAATTCTATGGGTTTTGTCGTATGTGTTGGCTCGTAGGCCCATTGCCAAATCCCGTCAACCCCTCGATGGTACTCAGCGTCGCTTAATAATAAAAATAATTCACATTGTTACGACATGCCGTACATTGGTTGGGTACGTTTCCATACGGCCCGCACGTTAACGCCGCGTCCTTCCGTCTTCGAACCTGCCAAGTCTTTTATCGGTGCAGCTTGCAGGTGATTCACGCGGCGCACGTGAATAATAATTATCTGATAATCATTTTCCCAGCTTAACCGGTACGTCATAAATAATTAACAAGCGCGTTTTTTTTCCTGGTGTGTGCAAAAAATACAAAAAAAAATACATGTATTCATAACATTACAAATGAAATAACAAAGTGCATAAGTACTTTTATATTAGTGTCTTGCGGACGCCCACGACGGCCCTTGAAAAAAACGGCATGTAAATACCACACTTGCAGTCTGGCGTCTACAACGTTTGCTGCGAGGGAAACACATCAAACGCGTCTCGGGTCAGTGCAATAATATTTTGATAGTGGAATTTTTTCGGCCATTGTCTACGGCCGTTTCTTAATAAGCACATTTAAAAAATTGTCTGAATCATTGGCGTGTACGCGTCTACATTACTGGATCCGCCACAGCATCTTTGCATCGGTTTCACGTAGTTGAGTAAGGTCGAGCAGTTGCTAACCCGACTAAAAAATTAATAACTTTACCGAAAACACCGACCGGTTCTTCGTTCTCTCTTTGCTCGGTAAGAAAGTAATTATAATTTTATTTTTGGCACAGCCCATCAATAATTTAGTAACCGAAAAAACAAATTATATATGATTGCGTCAAATGTATACGGCAATAATATTATTGTTATTATTATCAAGCAGATATGATTGATGTCCGTAGGTTTTTAGAATTTATTTTCAAATTGTACCAGACGGACAGTCTGACATTTTGATAACCCGTTTGGTGAATTCAATCTAGACTGCATTAACACTTTTATTTCAATATCATACAATATTGAAATACACACACACACACATATATATATATAATCATACATATATACAGTTATCTATACGCACGCACGTACATGTGTATAATCTAAGTCTACTTTGTATGGATGCTGTTTATGAGGTGAAATTTCCGTTTACTATAACGAATCATCTCGGCGATTGCAACTTGCATCTTCGCCAAACCCGACGCCATAACTCAATTAAAAGTGGTGAATTTTTGGCACATAATAACAGCCGTGCAATCTCGTCTATCGCCTAAAGACATTTATGCATTCAATAACCCATCGACCCGGTATTATTTTTTAATTTATAAGAACTCGGATATAAGTATCGGATGAATCGATGTACCGTCATAACAAACGTGACAGGAGAATGGGTGCGATTGCGATGACTAGTGCTAAAAAAACTAAATATGATTAATGCCTTCATAAGTGCTGACTAACTATCGCGGAGGACGTTAGTTAATTATTTTGTTTGTGATTTATAATGATGGTTACTGATAAACGATTAAGGATCAACTTACAACGTTGAATTATTAAATTTTCAAGCTAAACAGTAAAAGGTGAATGTGAAAATTTTTTGCCGAGAAAATATTTCATATATGTAATTGCTATTAATCAATTGTTTAACCCGTTGTGGAAATCGCTGGTTTATTTTTATTTTTTAAGTGGGTCGTTTTGAATTTGATATTGGCGTCTGTCGTACTATCGAGTTTAACCACGCGCTAAAATTTCTCAAAAAAATGTCATTAGTATAATGACTTTGCATTCGAGTAATTTATCTTGTTATTTACAAAAAAATTACATTCCACGGGTCAATTCGGTATGATATAAAATAAAAAATTCTTCAAAAAAAAACTATATCCAAAACGAATTAAAGAATTTACTTTTCTTTTTGAACGAATCGCGTGCTTGTTTTTAAATGGTTTTTATGAGTTTCAATATAATAAACGAATAATTTGTTACATCTTGTCACAACATTCTTGTTTTGCTTGTGTTTACATTATAAAAGTTTATTTATTGCGCGAATAAATCATTAGTGTCTCTCGAAGGAAAAAAACACGTCTGCGGTGTGGAACGGCAAGGCGTACACGAATACATTCGGACTCGATGCTTTCGGTGTTACCACAATGTGTAATTTGTAATTGTTAACAAAACTATGCATATTCAAAAGGTTTTTATTATCATTTTTTCGTCATTTACATCATGTCTTATCGAACAATGGATATGACGGATTTAGTGTCAACACTGTCTGGCGCAGCAGACACATTAATTTTTTGGTTTTTTTTTTTTTTAAATTTTACTTGGCTTTTTACAAATAGTTCATAAACTTACTGACCGTAATAAATCGGCTATATTCATCAAAATTTAAGTTCAGCTCGAAAATATTTTTGCACAGAACTCGCTGTTAAACTACGACGCTTTGAGATTCATAGAATTGCGTCTCTTGTTTTTCTGAACATTAGTGTTAATCCAGTGCGTCGTAGTTCTGCGTAGGGAAATTAGATAAACTCTTGTTGTGTTAAATTTCCCTAGAAAATGTTATACGCAAAACAGATTTTCTTTAGAAGATAAGAAATGCGAAAAACTGCAGGCGATAGATACACACCATCGGCTAAATGATTACAAAACGGAATTTTCGCAATAAAGAAAAATGATTAACTTTTGTTTCGTGTGCAATTCCAAAATATCAACTTCTGAGAATCCGGAGCCGCAGTAATGTGACGTTTTTCAGAAATCTTCAATTGACATTTGCAACGAGAACGTCACTCTGGCGGCGCACTTAATTTTAACTGTCAAAAGATTTTTGTATCCATATGAGTAAAGTCGTGGAACGATTGCTCATTCAGAGAATGATTGCGTTGTACACTGCAAGTATAATTGAAAGTTTTAGCTATGCGTTAAAGTATGATACGCTTTTCTACTGTGTCTTTGAGCCTTATGTATTAGGTGGTAAATGATTCTTCAAAGCGTGTCTTTTAAGATACCACGAAGGCGTGTCTAGTTCTATTCTCAAGGACTTATTAAAACGAGCGATATAATAACATTACATTAGGTTTAGTTACAATAATATGAGTTAATATAATAAATAAGTCAAATAAAAAAATTCAGGGTCACGTCTGGATGATGTTACAAAAGAAAAGTTGTTTGCATATAAATTGCTGATAACCCATGATTCGACGTATTATGAAGAATTATTTGCCAAAGCCACGAAAATGGAAGTCTAGTGCTCATCAAATAAATATAAAAGTCATCAACTTAATTACTCTCCGGATAAAATCATAAAAAGTGCAATCGAAACGTCATTGGACAATAACTTGAAATGTTTAATCATTTTTCGTTGAACAAATTTTGATCGGTTATGTTGATAAAATACATTTTTAACAAATGAATGCTGCGTTAAAAAAAATTCACCAGATAATTATTATCTAACATAGAGTTTTTTTACACAATATGTTTTTGACAATACCTGACCTGCACTATTGCCGTTGCATGAGATAGTCAAATGACTCGACTGTCAACGGAAAATTTGTTGAGTTGCATTTCATACAGTTACTGATTGTCACGGCTGATAACAATCAAATGATAATAAACAAAAGTACAGTTTCGGTGCTATGTGATATCCTGGTAAATTATTATGAAATTTGGTGCGCTCACGTTTATACTACACCCGACGATAGCAGATAAGGCAAAGTGTACAATCACGTTAAATGATTATCATTATTTTTTAACGTTGCAATTTATTTAACGACCACTCTCTCGGTCACGCTTCTCTGT
Organism: Daktulosphaira vitifoliae; assembly: GCF_025091365.1. Classification (NCBI taxonomy): domain Eukaryota; kingdom Metazoa; phylum Arthropoda; class Insecta; order Hemiptera; family Phylloxeridae; genus Daktulosphaira; species Daktulosphaira vitifoliae. Next base: position 35,088,824 of record NW_026099575.1, read on the forward strand.
TAGTCATATGAAACAGAATAATATGTCTATTTTTCATCGCGTCTAGACTCTAGTTGGGAGGCAGCGGCAGAGTTGCATTAGCTTTTTTCACAGCGGAGTCACACGACCTTAAGAAGGCAACCGCCGCGCCGCCCGACCGTTGCACCTCGTTTTGCATCCGACAACTACTCCAAAACGACCTCCAGCGTCTGGCGGCCGCATTGTACGACATATATTATTACTTGAAACTCGTTATGCCGACTCGACTACAATAGCAAACCACAATTATTAATTAATTAACATTATTATAATAGATAGAAGCGAATGATAGGAAATTAACGGTAATTGGACAAAGGTACATAACGTACCCGGGGACATGCCATTCATGGGGAAAGTCTGCATACCTCAGGGTGGACCGTAATGCTAATCAGTATATAATTATATAGTGTACACGGTACACCCAAAACCAGACTATTTTAAGCGAACCCCCTATTTTTCTCAATTTATAATCGGCGCCGAAAATTTTTATTTTTTTGAGCTAATACTTTCCGTCCATCATGAAAATATTTCAAATTTTTTTTTTGTTGTTAATACATCGTGGCACTTTAACCTTAATACTTTATCAACTCGACACATCTGTCCATAATAACATAAAAATTATCATTTCGTAAACTTAATTCACAAAATTGTAAGGTGCAATTTTGTTGCATCATACGTAATAATTTTGTTTCTGCATTCAACTTAGCAGAATCCCTCGAGCAGATCTTTTGTGTATCCATTGAATTAAACGGGTATCATAAATATAAATTGTATGTTTGCTATTTTAATTATGTACATTTTTGCGCACGTAGTAATCGTTTAGCACTGTGATAAGCTAAATTGGATCAATACATCTTTCACATTTCGAAATAATTGTTTTCTTTGACACTGCATTTATATTAGCATGTAAAATCAAGTTCGTTCACGTTCTCAACTACGGCTTTCTATAATTTTCGCGTAAACATATTTTTTTGAAATACTGATTCTTAAAAGTTTCAAAAATCTGAGTTAAATTTGTGTTTTATTATACGTTGTTTGATATAACTATTGCAAATTTAATTTAGATAATTAAACTCATTTAATGATTATTAATAATTAATTAGAACGATGATTCAAATTTTCTGTTAAATAATTCCAATGAATTGATTTATTAAAGGTATTAAGAAATTTAATATTTTTCATTATTTTTGTCTAATTTGTGTTTGTTTTATGATAGCTAATGACCTTTAAATATTATTAAAATCTGATGGTCAGTGGGTATTTTATTATAATAAATCCCCGTGTATTGCTCTGTAATAGATATGCATTTTATTATTTGTAGATAAATACGGTTAGCTAAAAGCAATATTAAAAATACATTGTGAGGTCAAACGTGTTAAATATTATTATTTATCATCATTTTTCAAATAATGAACCCAGAATTTTTATTGTAAACAATAAATGTATTGCACAGCCACTACAACTATTTTGCAAACGATGATACATTTAGCTAATTTGGACGTATTCATCAAATTTAAAATATTGATGGCAGCACCCATTTATTATACAAAAGAAAATCGATTTATGTTTTGCACAAATAGACAGTAAAATAATCTAATCTTCTATATTAAGACCACATAATTCATAACTACACCTTTAATAATCATATTTTTCAACAGTAAATGGTCTACTATTACACAATATTTATTTTATTTTTGAGAGGATTCAATAATTAAATTTTTCAAAACAACTTTGAAATACCATCTATTCATGTGTAATATAACAATAATAATTATTTATAATAGACCGTTCAACGGGGTGAAGAAACACTTGGAAAGTCGTCCGTCTGACTATGATGCTAACTAAAAAAGTTTGTTAATGTCGAACGGTAATTGGACGACGAATTTCATTAACCCGCGGCGTGAACAAGAAATGTTTACAATTATAGTAAAGTTTACTTTCGCAATGCTCTGGCATCTGTTGCAGTGTTAGTGTGGCGACTGCAGCTAATTACATTACATAAATGTAAAAAATTATAATATATGCAAACCTATATTATTATTATGGTGCATGTGTGTGCGTATATATATTTTATATATCATTGAATTTACAAGTGTACTAATATAATTATTACAAGACGATTCGATCTATTGGTCAGAAAATTCAGTCTTACTCGATCGCACATCATAAATTGCAAATCTTAATCACGAACGGCTGTTAACATTTGCCATCAAATGTGTATTATAAACTATACAGGTGGGTTTTTATTATCATTTTTTTATCCGACATCAACGCGTGAGTTTCATTTTGTAAAACTTTTATATTTTTATCGAATCGCCCGCACACACACACGCACACGTATGTACATTTACACAAGTTATGAAACAGTTGGCCTTATATACCTTTTGTATTGCCTACGTGTGTGTTTAATGACCACTTTCCTACACAAGGCTTAACAAACCAGTAATATTTTTTCTTTTTTTATGCATAATATGTAAATGCGCATTTTGAGATGTTCATTACTTATTTTAATGGCACCTAATTTTTTACAATTTTTTCACACAAAAATGTTTATTCTGAAAACTTAATTATCATTTTATTCTTATAAATTAAATGAATCAAGTTAAAACTCGCGAAAAAAATCGACAATATATTTTTATTATAGTATTTTTTGACCATGTCATTGTGGAAGTGTTTGAAAGGAAATTGACCTTTCAAAAATCAAATATTTCTATGTGTTATGGTATGCGACTGCCATCGGTCGTCATGATGACCTACACACATTTTTCTTCGTTTCCTGAGTACACAAACACATATCCTTTGGCCATATACATTTAGACGTTTGTGCCACGTTCAACGTTCTCTATTCAATAGAGCGTCACGTAAAGTTTTTTTTTGGAAATTTTTATATAATGGCCTTATATCGCCGTCAAGTCAATTGATCGTCCAACAATAGATTTCGAAGATTTGGTTAAAAATAGATTACTGAGAGGTCAGTGTACAAAAAATTAAACCACTCAAACAGAACATCTTATTGTGAGAGATATTACATTTTGCAGTCGAGTATCAGCTTCCTACGTTGAATGAAACCCATAAAAAATATTTATTAAAAATAACATTGGATGATTGAAATCGTTAAGCATCGACACAGTTAACAAGTTATTTAAACCTTATGATTTATTTATCACCATATGGTTTGTCTGTTCTTACTTAATTAGCATTTCATTTCTGTAATCCGATTAAGTGTCTACACGTTAATCAAACAGAATCTTTTGAGTGCGTGTTGTGGCAGTATTTACATAGATAATCAATTATAACGAGAGATCATAACACTTTATTTCTATCTCATTGACTCGCAAATTAAATTTGCGTGTAAAATAAAAATAAGTTTAATGGGGTTATGGATCAAATTAAATTATTCATATGTAGCTTCATGAATCAAGTAAACTTATCAAAACAAATATGTACATCAGTCAAAAATGCAGTTAAATACCTTCTCAGCTTCGCATCTAAGTTAAAATCAGTCAATATTTTATTCAACCGAGGTTACAATAAATATATAGAGTTATTATATTACCTTTTTTAAAAATTGATTGTCGCGCCATTATAATTTACTTTAATTTATAAAAACCTATGTATAATACTAGAGAATATGGTTTACATCATGTACGACAATCGTAATAAAAAGTAGTAGTTTGCACGAATTAGATTTGGTTTTTATTTTTAATTATACTTAAAAACAACTTAAGTTTAATACTAATGCAAAACTTGATTTTTAGTCAATCCAGCTATTAGCATGAAATTCACATTCAAAAAAAAAAAATTTAACTCTTTTTCTATAGTTTATATATATAATACAGCTTTTAGTTTAAATAAAGGCATTTTTTTGGAATTACATTTTTCAATAGCGAAACTAATTAATAACTATCCTTCGTAAAGGATGATATGATAACAATATTATCAGTTCAAGTACATTCATTAGTCCATTGAGTAAATTACATACATCGAAAAATATTGAGTTTTTTTGTTCAAAATAATTTGTTTTATTTCATTACATATTTAGGAATTAATAACAACACGCTTTATGATTGTATTTTTTAAGAAGATAAATCGGATATTTAACGTTATAAATTACTTGTCCAGTGTAAGTTTTTTTTTCATTTATTAGATTGGTTAATATCAACCAATTTTTTTGAAGTTAACTGGTTTACCCTGGAGATTATTATGTACAGTGATTTTCCACTTGCCTTCTGTACTAGGTAATATAGTATTTGCTACTGTTAAAATAGACATGTTTCAACCTATCGGACTACTAATAGCAATAGGCAAAACTTAACTTTAGAGTTTGAAAGCATTAAAAAGTGTCCAGTACGCTACACAATTTCTTTTTTTTTTCAATTTTAAATCATCCAGAAGAACAACTTTATTTCATGACAATTGAAAAGTTATATTCTGAATTGTAAACAATGTAATAATAATACTTCATTAAATAATTGCATTTTAGTGTAGACATATATATTTTTTAATTATGGCAATAACTATTACGAACAACAAATCTTTTTAGACTGAGTTCCTGTACATTTTAAATTATTATTTAAGTATAACCGAATCTAAATGAATTTTATAGTAACATAATTTTATACACTAAAATTAAATATTTATGTTGGCATTAAAAATTATTTAATATAAAATAATAGCAAAATAATTTACAAATAAAAATAATTGTTGTACTAGTAGTTTACGTATTTTGATAAAAAATAATAAAATACAAATGAAATACTCAAATATATAAAATTGTCAAGCTAAGAATTTATTTACATATTACTGTACTTCCATTGATGATGCATATTGATAATAGTGTAAATACACTACTGTCTTTCATGAGAATTTCCAATTTATTTCTGAAGAATTTTTAGCTTATTCGCCAAATTTAATTTTTGTAGTCACGATCATCACAATATTTTTCAGAAGAACTTGCAGATCGTGGGATAAGAATTATAAACGTAGAACAGTCTACTTTAATTAATGTACAACAATATATCATTCGAGATTAACTGTGGAAACAGCTTAGCTAATCTAATTTCATCAATTTATTATTTCTTGGTTTAGTCTTGTTGTTTGAAGTTTTATTCATAAGGTATATATAATTCAAAATACAATGATTTTTACAATATTACCAGAATAATTCAGATAAAAACGAAAAAAAATGTATAAATTAAAATTAAATGGCCCTAATAATCAAAATGTCAGTTAGTCTTGAAGTTTTAATTGACTAAGTTACTGTTAATTTCTATTTCATGAAAAATTTTGTTTCTATCATAGAAATTTTGTAGTCCATTTTAATATATCGTCTAAACGCAGTAAAATACATTAATAGTAACAGAGGACTAAAATTAATTTCTTTCACCACATCTTTTAATCCTTGAACCGAACAATTCATTATATTTTTAAAGGTCAAATATTAAATCCCAGGATAATAATTTTTTTTTTCAAATGGATAACGTTAGCAATATAAAAGTAATTTCATTACAGCTTGAAAAATACGGTATTAGCTTAAAAGTTTTCCGGTAGACAGTGTAATGATAGATAAATAAAAATGTAGTGGATTCAGTTGTAGGAGGTACAATTTGTAACGACCTTTAAGTTATAGTAGAACGCCCCCCTAGCCATCACCTAACATGATATTAATGTGCACTTGATCTTTTGCTATTTAGTATGCGTTCGAAGTTATGTTGTTTATTTTTCACGACTAAAACACACACATGTATAATACGTCTTTTGGCGTATGCGAAAAATTATTATTAGGTTACTTTTATTATCATTATCCGTCTGTTCATGATTTACCGTGCGACCGTCGCGCTCATGTCCGGTCTGCAGTGGAGATTAATAGTTCAGATAAAACGACGGGACTTGTGGCTGCCGCCGTCGGCGAATTGTGATATAGGTGCAGTGCAAGTACCCGTCTGTTGAGTAGGTTAGGTAAGGTCGGGTGCCCCCCCGTATGCGTTATTATGCTCTTTACTACGTGTTTACACCGAGAGCAGACGGTCAGGCGGGTGGTCTAAACGGTGGAATTTTCACCAGGTTCATTTTGTGTCGAGATCTGAGCTATTAGCCAAACGTACTCAATAGATAAAACAGTGTCGATGTCAGGATTTTTCCTTGGGCGTGACTTGTCCTTGGTAAAGCCTTTTTTTTTTTTGGCTGATCACATACTTTTATTAGCGCTGAAGTTATACACTGTTAATAGTAATAATTTGCCAATGGAGAGGGGGTGTGGATTCTTCAATTCCCACTGGGATAGAATAATGTGCTTTTTTGAAAGTTTTTCTATTAAATAAAACGTATTATTGGTTAATCTTTGCCAGAAAATTCAATTTCTCACTGTAACAATATTGGTGCAGTTCGTTTAAAACTTTGAACGATGAAATTTTGTTGTTGAAAAAATAATCATAAACAGGAAATAGGAAGCATATCTTATGTATTTTTAAATCGCTTGCATTTAATGTCTTATTGTTACAAATATTGGCAATATACATGTAAATAGTTCATCGCAGCAATAAAATGTTTCAGTGTGCTGAGAAACTAATTTTATTTGCACTTATTGTATGAAATTATAATATTTATAAATCATAAAAAATAATTACACGAACAACAATATATTTCTTTATCATATAATCATTCGTTGCAATCATGTAAACTTGTTTGTTTCATTGCTTCAGGTTTACTGTAATAGAAACGTATTGATCATAAATTGCAAATTGTGTAAGTCCAACGGCTATTGGCCGTGCAATATAAGTTTAACTTTGATGTATAATTAGGATTCACCATGAGTATTTGTAATTTCTTATTGTGCTTGTACTTGGCATAATAACTTTAACAGTATGATCGCTCAAGTCTAAGACTATGTCTATAAATATGTCCATGAATTAAATATTTATTTTTTACCGAGTTTCTTAATATATTCTCCCGATGATTTTCAATCATTTTGTTCAACTGAAGGGAAAAAATATTATGGTAAAACATCATTGATCATACTCATCAGTAGGATTTGGGACTTGATGCATTTATAAAATTCAACTTAATAAACGCGTATTATAGTTATATACAGAACCACAGGAACAGTTTAAGTTTTATGTTTTGGGATCTCCCTACGCCAAAAAACTAATATCGTTATTTTCATACATCGAGTAGGGTTAAGAAAAACAAAAACTAATATCTATTTATCATTGATGTAATCGGAATGACTAAAATACACTTTATAAAGTCCCGAACCCTATTTATCAGTAATGCATTTCAATATAATATTTTTTTAAGAGTTTCATTAAGTTTTATTGGGTTCATTATTTGTATTCTGTAAATGGTTAATAAAAATATGTTATTTTAAATAATAATAAACAGATCAAGACCATTCTAAAAAAGGAGTATCCCAGTGTGGTATGGCTACAAAATAAACTATTACAAACACCTTTCAAGTTATAAACAGCTTTGTTGGATTACTTCAGCGTGTTACAGATTTTCAATGGCGTTACTAGTGCTCGGTGGACGCGTGTAATTAAATGAAATTGATCGAACACGTGCCGGTGGTTGTTGTACTCACATTGTGTGGTCGGTTAATTATTCACTTCCTCATACGTCGACATTCTCTAAGGGACTTTACGGCGGCGAGTCGTTTGACCTATTTATTTTTCGCCACACGAGACTGATGATGCATAAAACACATGCACCTAAATATGTATATGTGCGCTATTGTTTTCATGAACGTGTGTCAACTGTAACGTCATCAGCTCCGCAACCTTCAAAGGACAAGTGTACTGAGTGAAAGGGATCGAGGACGTGAACTCATGTATGTGTATAATCCAGACACGCGTTGACTTGATAAAGGCGAATACTGAGACTCGGAATGTTTAGTGTTTTTATTTTACTTGATTAGTCGATTTCTGTGCCCTATTTTCTGTGTTTCAGACTTAACATTTATCGTTGCAATTTGTTTTGTTTCAGTAGTGTCTGAATATTTTTTATCACTCAAATTACTTTGAACAATGCTTGATAAACATAAATGTTAACTTTTTTTTTTTATTATACAGTGATTTTTTTATCACGAACTACTTAATTAATCGAAAAATAATACTTAGTTACTAATTAATTAATTAGTTAAAGTTTTTCTTGTTTCTTTTAATTCCTTTTAGGTTATCTTAATTTATCATGAAGTATTTTTATGTTCTTTCCTCATACCTCATATAAATGACAACTTATTTTTTTCAAATAGTATCATACATAATTATCCAGTTAATTTATTAGATAATGATCTACTTATGAATGTTACTCGTCAATAACAACTTTTGGACCAATTGGTTGGACCTAACCAATATATCAGAAGTTTTTAACATTTATATGCCTAGGAAGAAGAAGGAGTGAAGCTGAGTTATGTCTAGTAATAAAAATAGCAGCACCTTAGCCTCACCTAGAGTTATTAATTTAAATTGTTACACTTTTGAAATACTAGTTCAAAAATAAATGTCGACCAGTCGTTTTCTTAATTAGATCATTATCTAATTATATTAGCTAGATAATTATGTATGTCGCAATTAACAAAATTAATAATACCCTTATAAGGTATGAACGTAAGATATACTTCATGATTGATAAATTTAGAAAAAAATGTAGCTAAAAGGGAATGAAAAAAATTTATCAATATTATTTTTATTTTTTGATTAAATAAGTGATTAATTTTGAACTATAAAATAATCACTCTTTCTAATATTTTATAGGCTAATAATTAATTAAATTTTTTTTTGTCAATAATAAAATGGAGTAAATCGTTATTTTTAAATGTTTAGTTATTATAAATATTACTGATGCATTTGAGCTGACAAAAAATCTGAGGAACAATTGAATAGCTGGATTAAGACCTAAATGGGGCCTGGGCGATATCTTGAAATGGACGCCTGTGGAAATTATCCTTTTCATGAAAAAAGTGATGAGCAAAAAAAAAAAACCAGAATAACTATGTCACTATTTAAAACTAGGCTAGTAAAATTTGAGAAATGTCCCTTAAGCACGTGTGCTCTGGGTTTTTCACTCCCCTTGCCCTCCTTAATAATATAGGTCGATTGCCTACATGTTATTATTTTCATGGATATCTGAATTAAAATACACCTTAAATGCGTAAAAGTGTTTCTTATTATTTTCAAAATGGCTTAATAAGATTTAGAATAATTAAGATATTAATTAATTTGTTTATTAATTTAATAATTAATACATTGATTAATGTACAACTTAGTACATTGACTTATGTTAATGTAAAAATAGTAGAAAAAATAGTAAAAATACTATTGACGCACGTGGACAAAGATTAGAGTTAAGAGCCGTCCGATAGCGAATTATATTCAATAATCATCATAGTTATCTATTACACAAGCACGATTGTTTTCATATTAAAATGCAAATTAATACTATAAAATTTTCTGTAATATTTAATTGCATTGTTGTTTTTTTAACACAATAACATTATGATAGACGTTATAATTCTGTTTCTCTTATATGATTATATATGTAGATATAACAAAGGCTTTTGTTTCCTTGAGAATTTAATGTGCTACTTAGTATAGTATCTAATTGTATATATATTTCTTGTTTTGATGAGCCATAATTATGCTTATAAATTTATTAAATATTGTCATCTAGTATTTATGCTTTTAGTGTTGGGTGCACTTGAGAAATATTTACCTATTTTGTAGGTAATATAAGATGCATAAATAAATTTTTAAATGGTTACAAAAATGTGTAATAACTCATACAATAAGTATTAAATTCTCTCTAGTGATTTATTTGTTATAAATTCGTACGATATTTACATGATTAAGATTAAATTTACAATCATAATAATATATTGTATTATTTAAGTATGATTAATGTGCTGTTAAATAATAACAATACAAAATCAATGTACAGTTGGAGCTGTTTTATAGTATGAACAATATGTTTTGTATAATATTTAAATAATTTTTATGTGTTGAACGTTTTCATTGCCGCATATATACTCAAATAAACAATACATTTTTTGTGAGTACATATTTTAATAGATCATTAACTATAGAGAAATAAGTAAAGTATACCTCACCACCTATACAAAATGGTATATAAATTATACACATATATATATATATATATAATATTATTATATATTTCATATTGTACAAAACTAAATATTTAACATATTAGGTGTCAATTTAAAAAATTTATAATTACATTATAATAATTACAAATTTAAACAATAATATTATAATTATTATTTTATTACAGCGGGTATGTGTTGGGCAACTATGGGCAAGAATGGACTTTGTAAGGACCTTATAGCACAAGGGGTATCCAAAGAAAAATGTTGTGAGATGGGTGGGAGTTCGGTGTCCACTTCTTGGAGTTCATCGGACTTGGATTCAGGTGCACTGTTTTTCTGGCGGGTATTGAATGAAGGTGTTCCATGTACGCGGTGTAAAGGTAAAAATTTAAAGCAATACTATGAATATAAATGTATTAAAATTTACATGAATTATTGTATTATCTAGAATATTTATAGATGTATCCATGTCTTCAGTTTTATGCTGACATTTAGAACTCTTAACGCAAATTTAAGTAATTAATCGAAAACTTAAGTATTAGTTACCACCTCAAACCTGTAACTATCACTTCGAAGATGAACTCTGCAACGAGTTCCAATGTCAGTATAAAACTGAATATATTGAAACATATGTGGATACTCTAAATGATACTTTGAATATTTAAATTTGAACTATCTGTCTAAGTTTTAAAACAAAATGTCAATTTAAAAGTTAATTGATTTTATTACAAGAAAAATTTAAACAGCTTGTTTTAATTATTTAGAGTCTTGTGCGGGAGTAGAATGTGGATCTGGTAGAACTTGTGTTATTCGATCAGGTTCTCCAAAATGTATTTGTTCGCCTAACTGCAAGAGACATGACGGACTAAAAATTAAAGGACCCGTGTGCGGTACAGATGGAATATCATACAAATCGCTGTGTCGTTTGAAAAAAAGATCTTGTAGGACGAGAGACCAATCTCTTGTTGTTGCTTATCATGGATTATGCCAAAGTAATTATGAAATTGTTAAAAAACAGAATGAACGAAGTGTTAAAAAAATAAAATAATTTGTCCATTGTGTGCATGAGAATGCAAACAATTTTTATAATTTATCCGAGATCTAACACAGTTTTTTTATTTTGATCGATATCAAAATGATTTTTGGCAAATTTGATATAAGGATTAACCTTATACATTTATCAGAACCCACTCAATTATTTGTAAGTAATTTAGTGGGTTCTGATAAACGGATCATCTTGTATACAGCAAATTAAAAAGTTCATATAAATACAAAATCTTGTATATGATAAATTATTGGGTTTTCATAATAATTAGAAAATATCGTACGTCTGAAGAATCTGAAAATTAGTAAACTATGACTAGAAAACTCTTTATAAATATAACTACATTTCAGAGGTGAACACTTGTAAAATACTTAAAATCATATTTTATTTGAACAGATTCGTGTGAAAAAGTTACCTGTCCCGGTGGTAAATATTGTCTGCAAGATCAAAACTTGATGCCTCACTGCGTGAAATGTGCTTCTTATTGTTCAACAGGTTTGTCACCATCTAAACTTGTATGTGGATCTGATGGTCACACTTATCAAAGTGCATGCCATTTACGTGAAGCTGCTTGTCGGACGGGCAGAGCCATTCCAATAGCGTACAAAGGTCGATGTAAAAGTAAGTTTACAATTAATTGTCATTTTTTCTAATTTCAAAATTATTGACTTATAATTCCCATTCCGATATATTTTTTATCGATACTAATTAAATCATGAATAGTTGTACAGAATGAATTGTAAAAAAGGATTACTTTAATGACTGTTTTTTGTATAAATTATAAATTTTTTTTTAAATTGTTACGATTTATATTTCGATCACGAAAACATGTCGTTTTTTTATTTAAACAATACATTTTATTCGTGCATGATAGTTATGATACATAATAAAGTCATCTTTTCGTATCAACACGTTTGTGTTATCGTTGCGGTTTTTCGGTGCTGCAAATCTGTTCTCACTTGTTTCATTTCTATACAACATAGGTAGGATTCCATCCGTTGCTGACATATACCTTACCTTAAGTATATGGCCATTTTATGTACACGTTTTTAGTGCTGCGGGACAATGTTTTACCAACATACCCAGCGAAGGCGGCAGTTGGTCTCATTAGACCGTCTAGACGCTATGTACTACAAAATACGTCAGGTTTACAACCCATCAAAGTGTGCGTAAGTACTAAATAGTGACCCGACTCAACCCCTTTCTCATTTGTTTCCACTGTGTGGCAATAATGTGTACACACATACCGCGGAATGTATGAATTGCAAGTCCACCTGTTTTTTTTAATATATCACTCTTAGGCGAGACCAAAAACAATTCGAAACAAATATGATAACATTTTTTATTTTTATTTACAAACTTGTTTTTCATCGAAAATCATTTATCACTCTCTGGTTCCACTTGAACTACAATTTATGTAGTGTTTTGGTGAGTTCAAAGTTTTGAATGTTCAAAAAAATTCATGTAATGCTTACTTACGGAAAACGCGCATTCAGATATTTGTAAAATAATACTGTTGACATTTTATCTTAATAGACTTAATGAGTTTTGTTTATGTTTGGAAACAATCCAAAGTCAGCTGGACCTTAAAAAAATAACAAAAATCAAAATTAACCTGCAAAACCTGAGCACGCGAGTACGAACAACTTGTTGACGGCTGTCCAAGAGTTAAATTTAACGGGTCTGGCGCTTCCTCATATTATGATAGCAATTTCTATTTAATTACCATAACTGGCAATCAGTGTTGATATTTTATTTTGTTTAGATAATTATGGAGTTCAATGAAGAACGAAACAAATTTGACTAAAAACAAATGTTATTAATTAAGTTTAAGAAAGACTTCTATTTTGAAAAATATTAACTAAGAAAACGCCGTAGTAATTTTTTATACTATCAAAATAAATGTAACTTAATAAAAAAAAAACTATATTTATCGAATACTTAAATTTCGTGCTCCACAAAATTGTAAACAATTGAAATTTATTTAGTTTAGACTATCCCTGAACCAATTAATTAAATTAGAAATATGAGATATGTGTTAAATATATTAACTTAAGATAGTGTTAGCAAAAAATATAATATTGTAGTAGCATTCAAAATGTAGAAAACTTTTTTACGATTCGTTAATTTTTTAAAACGATCGTGTTCAGTATTGTGAAAACTCCTCTTGACATATTCTTTTTTTCAAACTAAAGAGTTCAAGTTAGTAAATAGTGACATTAATTATTTTGGTGTGAATAGATACAAAGTAAAGGTGTCACAAAAAATGATAGGCTCTGTAATATATAACTCTAGAGTAGTTTTTCCCACTACGTAGTATCTTCAAAATAATATGGAATATCACTTTTATGACCAGAAGTGAATAATTAACACCAGTCAATTTAAGTCATTTATACTTAACATTACCAAAGGTTATCATCAATTCATGTGTCCATTGCGTCTCATCGTGCAATAGAAAAATAGATTTAGCTTTATTTATTTTGAAAAATACCGTTTTCAGAGTCTGCAACGTGCGCTACGGTGTCCTGTAAAAGCGGTCAAAAATGTTTAACCGAAAACAAAACTGGACGTCCGCGCTGCGTGACTTGTAACTTGCCTTGTCCTACTGAACCAGTGTCAAATCGGAAAGAGGTCGGGGGCGGCCCCGTATGTGGTTCAAACGACAAGACTTATCACTCTTGGTGTCACATGTTTATGGATGCGTGTGCTACTGGTTTCGTTATTGAAACCAAATCCTCAGGAAAATGCAGTCACCACCGGACTCATCACAACACACCATTTGTTCATCAACATACGGGTAATTATTTATCTGTTGTACAATTATGTTTTAATTCATCTTTAATTTTTAGGACCTTTTCAAAAAAAAAAAATTTATCATTTTTTTATTTTTAGGAGATTACGCGTTTAGTGGTAATTGGAACTATGTAAATGTATCTCATTCGACTGACGGACTTGTCAAAATCAAGAAATCGTCTTAACATTATTCGCGTAGGGGAATTTAAATTAATTAACTATAACTCTAAACTTATGAAGTACCTAAATAGATAAATTATTATGTTAGATAAAATTTTATTTTGGCGCTAATTATTGTGTAGTAAATGTTTTGAATTGTAGAATATTTATAATCAGTGGCGTATCTAAAGAGCTTAAATCGGTTAAGCATCTTCAAATGACAGTGATAAAGTGATACTTTAGATGAAAAATCATTTTGGTTTTAGTTTAGCTTTATTGAAAAATTCCACATATGCCATTGTTTATAGATAATTAGTTAAAAGACCAAAATTGCTAATAGCTGGCATAATAAATATTTTTATTTAGGTCAAAATTCAGTTAAGTACAATAATCTAAGTAGACAAATTTTAATCGTTTGTTATCATAAATTACCATTATTTGTTTTATTAATATAACTAGATAATTATAATATTCAATTTTTTATTTGTATTTATACATTATAAGGTTATGTTCTCATTTAATTATATATTTTTATTATATTTTCATTAATAGTCAATTAAATCCTGAGGAGCGCTGAGATCCTGAAATCACAGATGAATTAATTTTTTTGGTGGAATTAATAAACCTATTCGATATAAACAGTTTGCTTATGTTACTTAAGGTCCCAATGAATAATGTTCAAAATTTCAGGTATTTTTAAATCAACGTTTGTCAGTCGATCCCTATTAAAGTATTAATTACTAATAGAGGAGAAATTATTTATTCAAATTTTAGGTATAATTGTATTATTTTTAATTCTTGTTGACACATTTTAGAGTAGATTATTACTTAATATTATGATTGATTAATAATTTATAACGAAATGCCATTGATAAATTAATAAAATGTTTCCTTCTTTCTACTTAACATTTTTAAATAAATATTTTTAATTGAATTATTGTCTAATATAGTAACTATATTTAAAATAAATAACTGTTATTTTATGCACATTTACAAATTTAATTTAACTTTTTTTAGTTTACTTTCTTTTCTAATTAGTTTAAATTTTCCAGAACTAAAAGTGTATCTAATTTTAAATAAACTAAAATTTAGCTCTTTTTTTAATTAAAACAAATATGTTTGCGCAGCAATGTTCAGCATTTTTAATCTACACTTTTTTAAAGATAGCCGTATTATTATAAAATCAATATCTAGTCATTTTTTACAACATTGTATCTTAGGTTTGTTATAAGTGGTGGACAGCAAATCAGAATTTGTTTCGAAAGTGACAAGATTTTTTTTCTTATTGAAATTTTAATAACAAATTTTTGAACAATTAGTTATAAAATTCAGTTTACTAAACTAAAATTTTGTTATATTATTATAATAACTTTAAAAAACTATCTGTCACAAAACAATAATATAATATTCAACCATTTATTGAGTATTTAAACAATTTATTATAAATCTCAAGTTTTTTAATACCATTCTTTCAATAATTTAAATAAATACATCTCTAAGATTTTTTCACACATATAAAATTCTAAAGCCTTACATGTTGATGATACAACTTTATTACAACTATTTTAATTTTAATATATATTTTTAATATTATTTTGTATATAATATATATAATTACTTCAACTTTCTTATCCATAGTCTATTAATTTAGCTTAATTTAAAAAGTATTATTATATTATAAACGTTTATTGTTCAATTATTATTTTTTTTTTGATAAAAGTTATAATTGTGTGTATTTAAGTTTCAATCATATATAGACTTTTTTTTTTGAATTCTTTGTATTAAGTTAATACTTTTGTTGTATAATTTTTTATCACTTTACTGTTGATATTTTTTGTGTATTTAGCTATAAAATAATTTTGTAACGTATTCATGAGTTTTTTTTTTAATTCTAGAAAAATTCTGACAGTGTAATCTTTATACAACTATAAAAGCTTCCACACCCTCCACTAATATTATTGCTATACCTTCCTAACATTGTGAAGTTCTTAATTTTATACCAAATCTAATGTAGCTAATAAAATACATACACGCATAAATATAAGTTAAAACTATGTTTTCAAATACTCTCAAAGTCTTTAAGTTTGAACGGACTATAATTCACCAGAAAATCCCCGTAATTGCGTTATGAAGCATATACATAAAAATCTGTCTATCATAATTCATAATGAAAAATTAAGAGGAAAATGCGCCTTTAGGAAATGAGTAAAAATATTCCGAAATAATAAATCGATTACTTCAATTCGAAACTTATTAAGAAAAGGATATAAAAAAAATATTCGTACAGGTATATCATTTTCATGTTGCGATTATTTATTAATAATGAAAAATTATAAAACTAAACTTAGAGTATAAATGTATACAAATAGTAACTACTAGTTTCGGCAATGCACCATATTTATCAGGTTACTGATTAAAAAATTAAATAAAACTCACAAGAACAAAACTAATACATAAATTAAACACGTGCTCCATTTAATAAAATAATGTAGAATTTTCCTCTTTTATTTCTTTCTTTTATGTCATTATTTTTTTCTGATCGGACTTGTTATGATTCCAAATGCTCAACAAAACCTTAATCGCATTCACTTGTTATACAACTAAATTGTATGTTAAGATTTTATGTTTGCGCTCTACGATAAATGATTATATTTAGCATGAAACCAGCTTGGACATACAGATTCATGGGCACCATTAAATTAATGGAGTAGCGCACCACCCTAATGTACACGTCAAGCCCTTTTAAATGCTATACAGACATGATCGCGTTAGACTATTGTTAGTCGAACAGCCTGATACCGCTGGCGGAAGATAGCGGGACTATATTGCGCCATGTAAATGACGAAGGTCGTCATAAATCGCACATACCTTCTGAATTCCTGGTACTCTTTTTCTGACTTTTATGTAATTCGCCGGCCTTGGACTTCAAACCAAACCAAATCATTACAGCTCTCTTCCTGAATCCCTGGTACCGGTTTTCGAATTTCACTCGTTTAATAAACACTGTGCGTTTGGTTACGCCACTTTCGCATTACATTGATAGTTAAATTGCCTATACAAAACACCTGAATTCTTCAGAATGTTTTACGTACTTTCCATCCATAATTTACTTTACGGGTCAAAACGTTTTACTATACGATTTGATTTAGCATTTTAAATCAATATAAATGAATTGTTTAAATTCGTATCATTATTAATTTATATTAAAATATGTTTATTTACAAACAATTACTGACAAAGAGAAAGGATAGATGATTCATAACATTGATGTGATATCAGTTATAATAAATGTTATAATTTTTTAGTGAAAAGTGAATTAAAATATTATAATTAGTAATATAAAAGTCACAAGTTGAGCTAAACAATTTTGGTTATAACTCTATTTCACATATTGTACATTTTTGGAACATTTCTATTAATTTTAACAGTGTAATTCAAGGATTTTGAAAACGAATTTTCGATTATTTGCACAAAAATTGTCATTTGTTTTTATTCCATCAATGTGTAGTTATAATCATAAATATAAAATTACAATAAAAAATGTAATTTAATTAACATATTCATGTATAAATACAATTAAAACTATATTAAAAATTAAAAATTTTAAACTCAAAAAGCCACAAAAAATTACTGAAAAATTAGTTTCATTTATGTTAACATATTATATTATAATTACATTTAATTATTTAACTGATATAAATATAATTTCTTGAAAATTCTGACAAATTAGAAAACCACCCTTAATAATTTTAAATGTGGAGAAAATAATAAAACATAGAAAGGTAAACGCAAAAATTTATTACTAAAAAATGTCCGCATTATTTTTTGAATCCAATAACCTATGCTATATAACAGAATAATACATTAATAGTGTCAAAATATAATTTTTATTTCAATTTTTATATTTTTAAGGATCGTTATATAGATATTTGATTACCTTTATCTGATTAAAATGCGATTTCACACTTTTGTGTATTCAGATAAATGCGATACTAGTTGTGGATCTTATGTTTCGTGAAATATTTAATTTGAAAGTTCATATTTTAAATTCATTTATTAAAATAAATAGTAATATATAATGGATGTTTCATTTTTTATTAATTGTTTATATTTTTTTGTGATATAAATATCTGTTTAATTTTTACAAACCTTCATAGTAATCATATTTTCATTATTGGTTGATTCTTAATTTATTGAACACAGTATATATAAAACAAAGACAAAGATAAAGATTTTATCGATGTCAATCATACTGTATGTATAAAATATAGTTTTGTTTATACTTGTCAAATTCTTGTTTATAAAATTTTAGTCTCCAGTATTGTGACCCTGTGTCCAAAAAAATACGAAATTAGTATTTATCAAATACCTGCACAAAAAAAAATGTAGAGTTTAGAACATTCTGTGTTTAAAATATTCTAAGGTCTATTCTTATCATACATCTTGTAAAATAACGATCTGTACTTAACGTACACCTATGTATAATAATAATAAAAAAAAGGAGTTTGTAGTTTTGAAATACTTTATATCTAAAATGAATAAAATTTTTATTTGTGTAACAATTTATACATACAAAAGTATAAGATTATCTAATTAAAAAAAAATCTTGTTTCTTTTAAACATCAATTATACATGTAAAAATAAAGCACGATGATTTTGATATAATTACTCAACTCACAGGCTCTATTTTCCCTATTTAAATTATACGAGAAAACGTTTTTTTAGTAAGTGTTTCGAATAAGAATCGTTTCCACTGTTGAAAAGGGTCTTTTAGGCACAAAGTACCTAATAATTTTTAGACCAAGATGATTTTTACTGGCATCCAATATCTGTAATTCCATACCGTTGTTATAATGTGTTTTGATCAGATTATATTGTGCTGACCACGAAATTTACAATTAAAATTAGTTTTATAGTATTAGTTCAATATAATTAAAATTGATGTAAAAAATAATGTATAAAAAATTTGTTTATTTCTATTTATTATACGTTGTTAATTAAAATAAAAAAGGAAATTTCGTAGACTTTTAATTGAAAATAAGGAATTATAAATTTTTTATATTTTTGCATTTAAAATGATAATTAAATTATTTTTCTAATTAATAAAACTGTTTTACAACACAAATTGTTTATTAAAACACGTTAATATTAATTTATACAATTGTGAGAAAACAAATAGAAACGTTAAAAATGAATAACAACCATAAAATAAAAAATATGTAATAGAAACACATATTAAAAAGCACATATAATATTAAAAACCCAGCAGAGGGGGATCGCGGCACAGTGGTGACGTGGCATAGTTGGATCAAGTATTATGATATCTGACAGTGATTAAAATAACTATAAAAAAAAAANTCAAGTATAATGATATCTGACAGTGATTAAAATCACTATCAAAAAAAAACGCTTCGATGCAAATCTTTAGATAGTGTTTAATTTTAAAAAATTGGTGGATTATTCCAAAAGCTACATGATCTGCTAGTTCGTTATTAATATCCTGATTCAGATAAAGTATGTCGAATGAAAAAGGGATTATTAAAAAATATTATTTCTTATAAAAAAATTATGATGATCCATACACTTTTTAATAAGTTATATCATTATAAAGTTAAAAATATAAAAAAGAATTTATTTACAAAAATCGTATTTTTTTTATAAACTTTGATGTCTGTTTTCATCANGGTAGCCATTTTCACCGTGAAGATAAAATAAAGTCCGAAATTTTTTTTTTGCATAATAAAGTATATTACATTAGCTATAATTTAAGATATATATAAAAGTGTCAAACTATCCGGAACACTTTCAAAAGTAAAGTTGAAAAAGTTCTACTGTCTACATGCATTTTTTAGATTTGAACCCCCCTCGTATATAAGGAAATGGTCCGATTTAAAAAAACAGTATGTCAAATGAAAGATGTATATGAATACTACTCCTCATAAAAAAATTGTACTGATCCATACATTTTTCTAAAAGTTATAGCATAATAAAGTTAAAAATGTAAAATACAAAATCGAAAATTTTCACACAAAAATAGCATTCGGTAGCCATTTTCACCCTGAAGATAAAATAAAGTCCAAAATTTTTTTTTTCATGTTAAAGTATATTACATTAGCTCTAATTTAAGATATATATAAAAGTGTCAAATCTTCCGGAACACTTTCAAAAGTTAAGTTGAAAAAATTAATTTTTAAAAATTTGTAAAAAAGTTGTCATTTTAAATTCCCCCCTGTGGGCAGGTAAAAAGTCAGATTTATAAAAAAATATACTAAATGATAGGTAATGACATCATGCATCTATAAAAAAAAGAATTATATTGATATGTTTATTTTTAAAAAAGTTACGGCAGTTTTTAGTAAAAAAAATTGAAAAAATTTCGAAAATTAGCGATTTTTAAATTTGTAATTTTTTTGGAGGTTTCCCCCATTTACGGAGAACGAGGGAAATTTTTTCAATTTTTGAGGGTAATGTCTTCGACTAGATACGATTTGTGATCTTTTGACGTATCATTGAAAGAAATCGGTTCGGTGAGAGCTGAGAAAAAGTGGTAACAGACACAAAAAAAACACATCTTAGTAAAACCAATACCTTCTCAGCTTCGCATCGAAGCTAAAAAGTGATCGCGATACACATTGATTCGAAAAAATTGAAATTTGCTAAGAAGAATGCGGAAATTTATGGTGTGAGGGATAAGATCGAATTCATCGAGGGTTATTTTTGCACTTTAGTTAAATACCTAAAGAAATACAAGGCTGAAGTCATTGTAACTTCGCCATCGTGAGGAGGACTGTCGTAAAAAAACCACAAAACATACAGTTTGGAGAAAAATATGCGTAGTGAATACGAAGTTGTGGTGGTCAAACGATCTTCAAATTGGCCGATCAAATTTAACATTAATTTATACATTTTTGGTGCTCACCAATTATTTTTATTTGTGATAAAATTTCGTTCTTTATATGATTTATTTTTTCATTAATAATTTTTTTTTTTTTTAAATACTTTTCATAATAAAAACATGATTTTTTATCTTGATGCGAAGCTGAGAAGGTATTGGTTTGACTAAGATGTGTTTATTATTTTTTTTTTTTTTTTTT
>NW_026099575.1:35110073-35120445 GCF_025091365.1 Daktulosphaira vitifoliae
TTTTTTTTTTTTGTCTGTTACCACTTTTTCTCAGCTCTCACCGAACCGATTTCTTTCAATGATACGTCAAAAGATCACAAATCGTATCTAGTCGAAGACATTACCCTCAAAAATTGAAAAAATTTCCCTCGTTCTCCGTAAATGGGGGAAACCTCCAAAAAAATTACAAATTTAAAAATCGCTAATTTTCGAAATTTTTTCAATTTTTTTTACTTAATAGTGCCATAACTTTTTCAAAAATGAACATATCAATATAATTATTTTTTATATAGATGCATAATATCATTACCTTTCATTTGGTATATTTTTTCATAAATTTAACCCTTAACCTGCACACAAGGGGGGATTTAAAATGACAACTTTTTCAAAAAAAACTTTTTCAACTTAACTTTTGAAAATGTTCCGGAAGGTCTGACACTTTTATATATATCTTAAATTAGAGCTAATGTAATATACTTTATCATGAAAAAAAAAATTTTGGACTTTATTTTATCTTCAGGGTGAAAATGGCTACCGAATGCTATTTTTGTGTGAAAAATTTCGTTTTTGTATTTTACATTTTTAACATTATTATGCTATAACTTTTTGAAAAATGTATGGATCAGTACAATTTTTTCATGAGGAGTAGTATTTATATACATCTTTCATTTGACATACTGTTTTTTAAATCGGTCCATTTCCCTATATACGAGGGGGGTTCAAATCTAAATAAATAAATGTAAAAATTAGAAGCCATAAAATGTAAAAATAAGAAGCCATAAAAATGCAAAAAAAAATTGAGAAGCCATAAAAATTTGAATAAATGAGAAACCATAAAAAGGCAAAAAGATTTAAAAGTCATAGAATGGCAAAAAAAATAGATGCCATATAAATGTAATAATGAGTAGTCATAGAATTACTATAATGATAATTGAATGTTAGTATTAATTTCTACTGTCATTCTCGTGATATTAATATAATTAATATTTTAGAATGGTAAGACTTGAACCGTCTAACAGTCTAAACAGTAGTGCTCTTTGTCAAGTTTTAGTAATACAAAGTCATCTTTACTAGGAACAATTCATCCGATTTTTCGCACTCAAATATATCGATTTCTACTTAAAAATCTGAATTTTTGAATTTCTTATTGTAGATCGTGTCAAGTGGAAGTTTAGGATAAAGGTGGCCGACCCCAAGTAGTCGAGATTAAGGCGAGAAAGAAGAAAAAGAAGTAATATACTAATATTTTACTGTAGGACGACGCTGCCGGTCGTCCAAAACCCGTACATAAGGTCGCAGCTAACCGTAACCGCACGCACATGATTGGACGTCTCGTTTATAATATACGTTTCAAAATATTGTTTGGACGACGCTGTCGGTCGTTCCAAACATTGCTCGTGTCTTCATGCGTAACTGCATATACCGAGGGAAATAATTTTAATGTTCGCACACGACAAATGTATTATAACTATTTTACTACTTAAAAATTAGTATTTTTAATGAAAATGTAAAATTAAGAATATACAATTAATTTTCTTCTTTTAATTAATTATAATAGGGGGTGTGATCGTCTCTTCGTCCAAACCACGAGCCGCTACTGTATGTAGCTAAATTTTAATTGGGCACGGATATGATTATTATTGATAGTAAAAGAGATTTTTTTATTAATAGTAGAGCCATGAACATTATGAATTTACACATCTCGACGTTAATATTTGCTAAGACGGATAAAGGCATTGTGAAACAGAATCGATGATTCAAATGATGAGGTCCCTACATAATAGGCGTTCGTATTAAACTTACATTTTATTAGAATTTTATGAATTAACGGTAGATCTAGCAGGGAATACAAGAAGCACTTTCTTTGTGAAAAATTTTTTCGATTTTGTATATTATTTTATTTTAAAACACCTCACAAAAGTTTTTGAGTTAGAAAAATATGTTTAACTTATTTGATTTTTATCTTATTTAGATACAATAACTTCAATGAATATCTAGAGGAACCCATCACTGTAGTCTCCCCTCGTGAGAATAAATGTCTTATTTATATTAACATTAGTTTACTATGTGGTTTATTTTGTAACTGACATTTGTTTTTTCAGCTCTCACTTGACCAATTTTTTTGAACGATACATTAAATGATCACAACTGGTATCTAGTTAAAGATATTATCTTAAAAAATTGAAAAAGCAATCCCCTTTATCAAATAAAAAGTTGCTTAACCATATAGACTAGCTTCATCCAATTAAATCATTTATTTCTAATAATTAAAGTATTTATTTTTGAATTAGGTTTAATATGATAATAGGTTTCAACTACAAAATTAAATAATGTGACTTTGTTATTTATTAAATTTTTAACTTCATTTGTACATGCAACAACCAGTCTAAAATATTCCAAATTCTTTGGTAACATGTTGCTATATAAAAAAATGATTTTTTTAGTTTCACTTGAATTTAATAATGGATTTTTGCAATTGTAATCAAATTTTATATTACACTCAATTGAGTAGATCTATTTAACAACTTTTTGAGGTTTTTTTTAGTTAAAGTAAATTATTTAAATTAATTAAGTTCTGAATATTTCAATTGTAGAATCTTTTTAAACACCAAAATTTACTTAGAAATTATTACTATGAAAGGTAATTATAATATTTCCTGACTGCATATTAATCTTAACAATATCATTTTTTTAATTTTGATAAAATTTTCTAATTTAAATGATGTAATTTCAAATTTGCAAGTTGAGCTAAAAGTCAGGGTAATAACTTTTAGCTGTTTTTATGTGTCAATACTCGTTTTTAACTAGTTATTAATAATATCAAAAATTAGTGGTGATGGAAAAAATTCTAATTGATTTTAAATCAGCGAGAAAAATTGGTTTTGAAAAGTATATTTTTGACTGTGATGAAAATTACTTGTAGACCATTTATTCATAAATATATATTTAAATAATAAATATGCTTTGTTTTTCTAAATAATTATAATTTTTTTTTTAATGTAATTTTGTGTTTAATTAAATTTTTTCATTAAAAGAAGAAGCCATTATAAATAAAATAAAACTCTCTTGATAAAATTATAATTAATTTCATATTTGTATAATCAATTAAAGAAGTTTAAATTAGTCAAAATAATTTACAGCAGTGAAAATGATGATCATTAAATTTCTCAATAAGTTTTATTCAAGTGACAGTTTTTACATTTTTTACCAATTTGAGTACATAATAACTTGATACAATTAGTATTAATACATGTTTATGAACTATTAATTTATTTATCAAATATACTTTCTTTTAAATAATGCATGATTAATACTAAAAAAAGTAATATATTTTAATAACTATATTGATATTTTGTCAATTGAGCTTTGAAAAACAAAAGTATAATAACTAATTACTCAACAATGTATTTATGATTAAAAAAAGATCATTTTGTTTTTAGATATATACAAACATATATAATTATCTATTTAAAATTATTATGATATTTCAAACATTAATTGTTAAGAACTAAATATAAGATGATTAACTTGTAAATTTAATTGATTTCCATTGATTACATTTATACAAATTAACACCAAAGAAAATATAATGTTTAATACTAGACAATAAAAAAAAATAAAAATTAGGTTTAAAAATATATTATAAAAAAATTAAAAACAGCAACCATTGAAACACCAATAAAATTCATTAATAAAAAAACAAAAGTATAATAAATATTGTTCTTTAAGTATACAATAAATCACAAATAAAATTAATATGTATAAAATTAAAACTCATTCAGAAAGAAAGGAACTTCTACAAAATTGTCATTGTAATTTATTTTAAGATTGACTAGTTACTAAAAAAGTATGAAGAAGAAATGTTTACTAAAAAGTTCATTATTAAACAATATAAATTATACTATCACCATAATGTGATGATCTTATAAAGTAAAATTTTCAAGCATAATGTATTGGTTTTATTTTGGAAATATGAAGGTAACTGTTAAAAAAACAATATTAAATAGGGGAGTTAATATGCACTCAGTTTAAATAATTAAAAATATTCATCTTTAATTGTGTAATATATGCTATTTACATAAAAAAAATCTACAAGATAATTCTTTTAAAACTTATTTTATGAAATAGAATCACAGCAATTTAAAAAAAGCTGCACATAACAATTAACTGTCTAGTGATAAAAATTATTTTATGGTAATAATTACAAGACCTTGCAAAACAAAAATAATATATAGTTAGGAATATGGTCCCTTACAAAATTAAAAAAAGTTTAATTTCCAGTAAATAAAAATTTGAGTTTAAATGCTTTGTAAATTGTATAATTATTATTAAAAATGATTCAAAATCAACAATATTTAGTTATTGTTGAGTAAAATATAATACATTTTAAACATATAACAAAAAATTATAATTATTCACGGCTTTTCTTTAAATACCAAGTTGAAAAAAAATACATAAATCAAAAATTTATGAATATCATCTAATAATAAATTTATATGAATATATATAATTATATTATTATTAAGTTATATTAAAATTACTATTTTAGAATTTTCACAAATATTTAAAATTCACAACAAAGTACACCCTTTACATTTTTGAACATTTTCACCATCACCTAAGTTAATAACTGGATTTGGATCATCTTCAATATGAGCACTTTGATCGTGTTGTTTCTAACATTATAACATCAATAAATTATATAATATTGTACTTTAATGACTGCAAAATTAACACAAACCTTGAGTTCAGATGCTATGGTTACAAAAGCTTCTTCAATATTCTTATTTTCTTTAGCTGAGGTTTCTAACACAGAAAGTAGTTCAGGAAAATATTCACACATAGCTTCTGCTTCAGATAATTCGACTTGACGGTTCTCTTCGAGATCACATTTATTTCCTAATATATAACTAAGTATTAAGATGATTTTAGTAAATTTATATAGTTAAAGTAGATCTTACCAATCAAAACTAATAAAACATTGGATGAAGTGTACCGTCGAACTTCTTCTACCCATCTTTGTAAGTTGAGGAATGTAGCTCGCTTTGTAATATCATAAACTACAAGAAAAATTAAGAAATCTTTATTTTATAAATTAAATATTTTTCATAGAGAAAAGCATTATGTGTACAGCATAAACACATTAGATTTATAATAAGCATTTAAAAATTTTTAATAGGAAACAAAATGTAAACATAGCTCTCTGTGTACATTTTAGCAATTATCAGAAAAGAACTGTTCTTATTTTATAAAGACAGTAATATTATCATATTGTACATCAAAATATTAGTGATTGTAACAGAAAATTAATTTTTGTAAAGTAGCTCAACAAAAACTATTATTGTTAAAAAAATAATATAGTGCAAAACTCTAATATTTTCAAAGACATGTCGTGAAGCGTAGTGAAGAAATCACCTGTAGTTTGAAGAACTGAGATATTGCAGTATAACTGAATTAAGATTTTTTTTTTTTTTTGTTACAAAAATTACTAGATACAAGTTGTGACAATCAGATTACATAATATTTTATTTAAAAATTTGATAGAGTTCATTCACTATTGAAGTTCTTATACATTATTTTAAAACTAAATTATTAGTTTAATGCCTAATAATAACATAAAATAAATAAATAGAATTTTTTTCCATAAAAACACAAAATACATATTTCAAATTTATTTTAAATAGTTTTAATTTAATGTTTATAAAATAAGAATTATATTCAATTCCAATTAAAATCAGGGACAATCTCATAACTCACAAATTGACCACTTTTTTTAATTTTTAGATGATAGATTTTAATATATTTAAGAACTTATTTTTGTTCATTACAATATGATATAAGAAAAAATGGGTCATTTAAATTTAAATACAGCTCATGTTCTTCACAAACTAAAACTCACATCAACACAAACTTAGCTACACATTCCATTTATATTTTTGATATAAATAAATAGAATAAAACAGATCTAATTAACAACTCTCATAACTTTTGATACAATCAACATATATGAATAATTTATGCATTCTTAGACCATGTTAAAATCATATTTTTAATTATTTGTTATAATAATATAATAATTAAATTTTTTATATTAAAATTGTTTTTTTAATTTTCAAAATAGCCAGTTTTATAGCACTTCTTTTACAAGACTAATGGGTTGACAAAAATTTTTGGTTAAATATTTGTTGAGTTACTAGTATTTTAATAAATCGAGTGGATATGTAACACATAGAGTATTCACTATAAATAAATTGATGATAGCAAAAACATCTCTACTCAATTATTCATAATTATTAGATAATTGATCAAAAAAAACTGTATAATACAAATAATTTTAAAAAAAATTAATTTGAGAATCAATACTTATTAGAAACATCATATACTAATTATATATTATTTCTGTTTAAGAATATAATGTGTACTTATTATTGATCTTTAAAGTTTCTTGACTGATGTTTTTCCAATCAACAAAAATTTTAGCAAATAAAAAATTGTTTCAATACTTAAAAACAACTTTACTAATGATTATAGGTTTACATTATTATACTATAAATGTGGGTATTTATTAACAAGCTCTATTTTAGATAAAACTAATAAATACAAAATTTTTTGGAGGATCGTATATTTTCTAGAGTGATATGTTCCTCATAATGAGCACTAATACATAATTGATATTTACCTCCAAATATGTTTTACAAAGAATTGTGTGTATGGATGAAAAGTTTCTGTTGAGTGTAAAAACAAAACTAGTGATTGACTAAAAACATTTTTGTTCTCAACCAAAAATTTAAATTTATTATATAGATAAAAATAGTATGAGTAGAATGCGTTTTTACAAATATCTTAATTTTATAAATCATATGACTAGTGACTTTTCTACAATCATAGATTCAATTATAAACCATTATAAGCTATACCCACTTAAGACATTTTATGTATTAAAATGCTTGGAACTCAATAATTACTCATCTTAAAATTTTCATTTACCAATTCAAATTATTTGTTAGTTTTTCAAAATCAATTAATTTGTTTAATTAATTAAATTCATTAATTTGTCAATTTTTCATGTTAGATACTACACTACGTATAAGTTTTACAAATAAAATAAAATAAATTACCTAATAACACACCATTGGCTGATCGATAATAGCTTTGAGTAATTGTACGAAACCTTTCATGACCAGCAGTATCCCAAATTTGTAACTGTAAATAAAAATAATTATAATAAATTTATCACTAAAATATATAAACAATTAATATTTTTTATTAAACAAAATTATTGTATTTATTAAATAATTAGATTTAAGAAGTATGTTTTTTTACCTTAATAATACACTGAATATTTTGTGTTTGTATACTTTACTAGACGAAGATATGAAGTTTACAATATTTTTAAATTAAAGCTATTTAAAAATAGGAACTTTTTTTTTTAATTTAAAATAGGTGCAAATAGTTAACTATAAAATAATTATACATTTAAAATACTTCTAATAAATAATTTTTTAAGTAAGTTTTATGTGATTAAACTTTACTTTTTGTAGTCATGTTAATTCAAACAGTAATAAGTTCTTTATTTTATTATATGGTTACAATTGATTAAAATAATCAATTCTAATCATGAATAACATATTCATGTCAAAACAAAAATACTAACCAAATTATATTATCATAGTAACATGAATAATACTATTATACATTAATAGTCCCAAATTTCTTTAAAATTACTAATAACCTAGTATTAATTAACAGTCAGATATGTCTAAGAACTTTATTAAAGCAATGATGAACATATATCATATAAACATATTTACCTTGACCTTTTTGCCATCAATTTTAATTGTTTTCATTGAAAAGTCTACACCAATTGTATTTCCTTGATTTTCTGCATAAGTACCACTTTTAAAGCGTTGCACTACACATGTCTTACCTGTACCACAATCACCAATCAGAACTATTTTAAATAGGAAATCAAAATTATCCTCTGCTGGAGCCACAACTGCACTAGGTGATTGAGATGACGACCCAGACGCCTTAGACATGGTAACTAAATTTTAAGACAAATGTAAATTTATTCTGAATGGCTGAGTCGCATAACCAACATGGAACAATCTAAAAAAGTGAATATACTTGCTGATGATCTATGTAATATTAGTTTATTTTTTATCGTTATAATGTAGTAGTCACAGCTTATGTCTGAACATTTAACTTAAATCAAGTAGTAATTAATAGCTATGAAAAAAATACATCATTATCTCTCTCTTTTTGTTATCTAAACATATGTTCGTCCACAGGGCAGAAGAACTCTACTACATTAATTTCACTACATTTTTTAATACTACTGATAACAATATTTAATTTGGTTTCTATGTCTACACCTTACGCTCTTAAACTATTCATTGTGATTTACTTAGTATATGGAGGGGATATTTAATTAGCTATACAATTACTAAACATTATTTTACTCGTTTTTACGGGTCATTGTTACACAACGTTTCTAAAGCATTCCACTGCGCAGTATCAGATAATTTATAAATATTGAGTTAAAAACCTTTAAATTTTCTGTTATTTCACACATTAATAATTAGTAACTATTAAATATTTTCTAATAATACACATTTGTGAGGTAAATTAAGTCTGTTTAAAGTGAATAATGCTCTTACGATATACGTATTACGTTTTGTATAATAACAAACCTGGCATCTGTATGATACCAAGGACGTTATAAGTTTTTAAACGCTTGGTACAGTTTTTCATAGGTGCGAAGGGCAAATAGTAGTTTAGCGCGGGAAGAGGAGATTCTGAAATTTGGACAAAGCCTCAACGGAAAATATCATTATATTTATTTCTAGGTTAAAATGTGGTTTATGTAAGGAAATTTTAATAATTTTCAAAAAAAAGATCATACAGTAGTTAAAACTATATTATAACAGTATTGACTAGTAATAATATTTTCCTTCAATTGAGAACGGATTAGGAGGTAGCCTGTAAATAAGAATTTGTCTAAATGGATCAATAGCACTCGCGCGGAATTCGTGGGAATTTATATACGAAAAACATCGTTTTATCACTATTTATATAAATTTATCTTGTATGAATCAAATAGTATACATTTCTAAGTAAATGAATTCACAATAAAACTTCAAAGGTTTCGTATAAATACGTGGCTAATTTTAAAAATTTTAAAAATATTAATTCAATTTATTTTATTTAACTATAAATACATTCTTTTTAGTTTTTACTGCCTATTAATTTAGGAAAATTTAATTTGACTTTTAAATATTATATCTCATGAAAATCCAAGTTATTTCATTTGTTAATAATTATTTATTTCAAATAAAATGTAAGTTTCAAGTTTGAGGATAATATCTTTAACTAGATACCAGTTGTGATCATTTAATGTATCGTTCAAAAAAATTGGTCAAGTGAGAGCTGAAAAAACAAATGTCAGTTACAAAATAAACCACATAGTAAACTAATGTTAATATAAATAAGACATTTATTCTCACGAGGGGAGACTACAGTGATGGGTTCCTCTAGATATTCATTGAAGTTATTGTATCTAAATAAGATAAAAATCAAATAAGTTAAACATATTTTTCTAACTCAAAAACTTTTGTGAGGTGTTTTAAAATAAAATAATATACAAAATCGAAAAAATTTTTCACAAAGAAAGTGCTTCTTGTATTCCCTGCTAGATCTACCGTTAATTCATAAAATTCTAATAAAATGTAAGTTTAATACGAACGCCTATTATGTAGGGACCTCATCATTTGAATCATCGATTCTGTTTCACAATGCCTTTATCCGTCTTAGCAAATATTAACGTCGAGATGTGTAAATTCATAATGTTCATGGCTCTACTATTAATAAAAAAATCTCTTTTACTATCAATAATAATCATATCCGTGCCCAATTAAAATTTAGCTACATACAGTAGCGGCTCGTGGTTTGGACGAAGAGACGATCACACCCCCTATTATAATTAATTAAAAGAAGAAAATTAATTGTATATTCTTAATTTTACATTTTCATTAAAAATACTAATTTTTAAGTAGTAAAATAGTTATAATACATTTGTCGTGTGCGAACATTAAAATTATTTCCCTCGGTATATGCAGTTACGCATGAAGACACGAGCAATGTTTGGAACGACCGACAGCGTCGTCCAAACAATATTTTGAAACGTATATTATAAACGAGACGTCCAATCATGTGCGTGCGGTTACGGTTAGCTGCGACCTTATGTACGGGTTTTGGACGACCGGCAGCGTCGTCCTACAGTAAAATATTAGTATATTACTTCTTTTTCTTCTTTCTCGCCTTAATCTCGACTACTTGGGGTCGGCCACCTTTATCCTAAACTTCCACTTGACACGATCTACAATAAGAAATT